>NC_059199.1:50542600-50722600 GCF_020615455.1 Coregonus clupeaformis
GAAGTCTGCTGATGTCCTAATGCCATTAAACAAAGTCTGCATGACTGCTTTCCACAACTCAATCCTTCTTTATATATTTTTGTAGTCTGTTTAGAGAAGTGTTAGACACATAAGCAAGAAAAGGCTCCCATCCTCTGGTAATAGAAGACATGAGTGGCAGGTGTACTGGGGGAGGGGGAGTGCTGAAATTGGTTCCATAATCCTCAGTTTAAATAGCTTCCTCTCAATGGGTGGACTAAAATGAGCAGCTTTCAGCCAGGGGAAGAAACATAGTTAATACAGTCAAGTTACAGTAGGAAATGTGACACAAGCAGAACTATGATTTTAAGAATCCAATGTGGGTGCACTATATCCATTGGCTGGGTAGAGTTAAGTGTAATTCCAAATGGATGGATGGACAGCACGCTGCTGTCACAATAGAAGGATAAGCAGAGGAGGGAGGAGAGGGAGGAAAAAGGGAGGGAAGGGAAAGAGAGAGGGGGGAGTGAGGGAGCAAGAAATATAAAATAGAGGGAAATGAGGGTTAAGAGAGAGAGGGAGGTCTAATTTTACTCCAAGCAAGCTTAATCTGCTGCCAAATGAAACTTGAGGCCAAAGGGCCTATTTCATATGCTGTATGTTTTCAAGGGTATTTCTCACATTTAAATTCCAAGCCACACATCACATCAGCTGTCGTCGTCCATGAAGGTTTCTTTCTATTGGAGCATCACAAGTACTGTATCTAATACAGTCAATGGTAGATTGGGAGCCAACTCCACTACTCCAAATCTGTGTGCAAGTCATCAAGAGGGAGGTGTATTTTCCAGTTTTGCAGTGTGAGCTGAAGAATAGGGAAATAGTGAACACCAGCTAAATACTGTTCAGCAGGTGTTCATCCATTCAGGTGTGATTCTGACCAGAAAATTGTATTTCCTGGGCTGGATAAAGGCGCAGTGAGCTGACCCTCCCGTACCATTGTAAAGACCTGATAAGAACCGCATAGCAAAACCATTTAAGGTTAAATCTAGCATTTAAAATCCACTTTCATTTGTAATGCTACTGCTGCTTTCTCTGCACAGCCTGTAAATGTAAGTCGTTCTGAATTAATCTTTTCCCTCTCTCACTCTTACTCTCACTCTCACTCTCTCTCTCTCTCTCTGGCTATGCATCACACCCACAGCGCTGTAAACTGCTCTGCTCAGCTTTTCCTAATCAGCAGACTAGGACTATCTGTGGCCATCCAATGTTGTGCTGCTGTTGTCCTACTATTTAGAACTACAGGGTGGGGAAGGAATAATGTTGCTCACTGCTGAATCGCTCATGTGATTCCACTAAGACTGCTTCACAGTGTTGGTCAAGGGTTTGCGTTCAGAACCATACAGTATATAGAGGAATGTATAGTGTATATGGCACTGGGTATTGTAGTCTGTAGCTTGTGCATTTGTTGGTGAACTCTTAGGTGTCCTTTTATCTGAGAACAAAAAGAGAACATCTAGACTGGCAAGGGCACATCTAATTCTGTGACTGTTAGAAGGTAAGTTCTGTATTAAAGCTGGACTGTTCACACAATGCAGATCTGCTGTAGGCCAATCATCTCCTAGAAAGCGAGATTAGCCTCGTTCCCCATCAGTGTGTGTGTGCGTGTGTCCGTCCGACTGTCCATGTGTGTGCGTGTGTGCGTGTGTGTAAGGATGTCTGTAGCATTGCTCTGTCTGTCTTGTGTGATTAATGGAGCATGGCGCCAGGCTGAAAGGCAGACTGGGAGGACAAAGACGATTTTTAAATGGACGTGACTTCTACAAAAAGATGTGTGTGGGCGCGTGCATGCAAGCGTGTGTGTGCATGTGTGTGTGCGCGTGCATACATGCGTGTGTGTGCTTGCGCGTGCGTGCCTGTGTGTGATTTTAAATGGACGTGATCTTCTACAAAAGCTCTGTCGTGGAGCTGGACAATAGGCTAGCTCTCCACATAGACAAAGACAGCCTGAACAGTCTTTTGTTCAAATTTCATTGGCTGTCCTAGAAGCAAGCACTGCATAAATTGCTAAATCAAGACCATGTACAGTCTGACAGATTGGTTTTATTTTGTCAACCTGGCTACACACAAGGTTGTAAGGTTGAGATGAAGAACCCTGCTGGGGATCGTGGTTGACCATCTATTAAAGATGCACTATGCAGAAATCGCAAAAATTCGAATAGTTCTCCTAATTTCAGTTTATGTGACAAAACAAGCAGTGATTGTGTAGTGAATCATTGTACCATCCAAACCGCTGTGAAATATACTTTCCATGACCAAAAATATTGTATTTTCAGCTGTTTGAAGATGGTGTACAAAACCAAAAGTAAAAGACGCAAGAATGGGAAGCATAGAAATAGCGCACATAGAACAGATCTACCACTCCTTAGAATTTCTGTTCAACGTGAATGAAAGATCTATAACTCACATTTCTATGTGAATTTGGTCGGGTCGCCCCAAAAAGTTAAATATTGAAGCTTTAAAGGGTCAAGTCAGACAGTGAATACTCAGACAATAGTTTACTGTATTGAAACCCTTTGAGGAAATGTGTCTTGTGTCTCCCAAGCATACAGTAGAAATACATTACATTCCACAACATCACATTGTGTGTACATGATGAAGACCTCAGTGTGCTGGGTGTCTACTTGGCATTCATGCCTGCACCATGATTCTGTGCAAAGCCAACTAATCATAATGATATAATCCTTAGTCTCTTGTGATGCTTGTCTGCTATATCGCCATTTCTACAGGCCTTTCTCTGGGGTATGTGTGTGGGTGTGTGTGCATGCGTGTGTGTGTGAAGGGGAAATTGTCTGTCCCCAGTGTCTGAGGGGTACATGTTGTCATGGTGACAGCACACCTGAGTGACCGTCGCCTCTTCCTGCTTGGATGTACTGTATGTATCATGTGGAAGGATAATTGATTCAACTCTACAACTGCCATTTCATTTAGCAGTGGCATGTTGGCAGGTTTAGCCTTCACAGGTCACATAACTACTGTAGCTTTGATGTAGTGACGTTAGTCAGCCACTCAACCAGTTCAAACTCATTATATTAGGTAGAACATGTAAGAGGGGAATTAGAAGAGAAATTCATTATACGGTGCAGATAAGGGACCACAGTCACACGTTGCTCTTTTTAACATGAGATGACATGAAATGAAATACAGAACATGATGTTCACTCTGACTCTCCCCTCTAGTGGAGACAGTCTCTGCGTTCAGACATGACACAGGCCTTTGATTTTCACATCAGCACTCTGAGCTCTAGAAGAGAGGAAGGGAGGCATACCTGTCCACTGTACTGTCTGATGTTCAACTGAAATGCATGGGGAGAGAGTTTCACAACACGCACGCACGTAGACACCCGCACACACTCACACACACACACGCGCACACACACACTCAGGCAGATAAGGACTAATCTTGGGCTAGCCGCTGTTCATTTAAGATTTAGCCTTTCTAGATCCCATGCATTAGCGTGAACGTGTGTGTGTGTGTGTGTGTGTGTGTGTGTGTGTGTGTGTGTGTGTGTGTGTGTGTGTGTGTGTGTGTGCGCATGCGTACGTGTAGCCATGGCCCTCCTCTCTGCCACTAAACTAAATCCCTTAAAGCCAGTTCCAGTGGGAGCGCTAAGATGCTAGGCTAGCCTAGTGCTTGGCAGACCTGTCTACTTCATTGAAATGAAAATGAACTTCAATCACTTAGCTAGTACTATCTGTCTGTAGTTTGTTAAAGCAGCGTAGCCTGGGCAACATGCCTTGAATAGAAAGTCATTTGGCTGGATTTAATTGGAATGGAAGTGATAAGGTTGGCAGTTTCAGGTTCCAACGTTTAAATTTCATTAGAAGGTTTTATTGGGAAGACTCTCTTTTGGGGAATTCTGAGGAATAGTGAAAGTGTTTCTGGTGATTGTAAAAGCATTTTCTGTGATTTTTCTATTGAATTTAGCTGAATGGTTTTTCATGTTTTTGAGATTTCCTTTAAAGATCACAATAATATTGGTAAACGTTATAGTGTGTGATAGAAATGCTTTCAAATGTGTGTGGCTATATCTATCAACCATAGATGAACAATAGGCTTTCAAGCATTGGTTTATTTCACATTGAATTATTGACAGTGCAATCAAACATCAATCAGATTTGGACGTTAATCTAATGTATTAGCCGGTGGGATATGCCTCAAGGGGCTGCTATTGACACCTCTCTTTTTTCTCCCCCTCCTCCTCCTGTTCACGCTGTACTGTGTCACCTCCTGACCAAAAATCAATGAAGGAAAGTTCGAAACTGAAAGTAATTTATAAAATGCAATTACAGACACCCAATACAGGAGGAGTAAAGGGATCCTGTGCGTGTGTGTGTGTGTGTGTGTGTGTGTGTGTGTGCGTGTGTGTGTGTGTGTGTGTGCGTGTTCATGGGATCCTGCAAATCCATCTTGTTTTGTCTCTTCCACCTGAGTTATTAGTGTCCTCAACCACTAAATCATATTGATTGGAACTTGTCATGGGTTTGAAATGAGGTCCGCTGGGGTCATTGGAAACAGAAATGGCAGTTTATTGGATTATGGGTTTACTTTGATTTCCAGCAACGACCGGACCATGCATGAGAATGTAGGAGGCCTCCCCAAAGAGCAGAGTCGATATCTCTCTCTCTCTCGCTCTCTCTCTCTCTCTCTCTCTCTCTCTCTCTCTCTCTCTCTCTCTCTCTCTCTCTCTCTCTCTCTCTACTCCCCATATTAGAAAATACTATTATACTAGGGTCTAAATTCTGTAGTATTACTATATTTATATCCTATAATATTCACTGTAGTGTTTTAGTGGACTTTACTGTATTATTCACTGTACTGTTTTACGAACGTAAGTATTTACTGAAGTATACTGTAGTGAAAGAAAACTGTAGTACAATTGAAGTTGAACTTTATTTTAAGAATGTGAAATGTCAGAATATTAGTAGAGAGAATGATTTATTTCAGCTTTTATTTCTTTCATCACATTCCCAGCAGGTCAGAAATATACATACACTCAATTAGTATTTGGTAGCATTGCCTTTAAATTGTTTAACTTGGGTCAAACGTTTCGGGTAGTCTTCCAAAAGCTTCCCACAATAAGTTGGGTGAATTTTGGCCCATTCCTCCTGACAGAGCTGGTGTAACTGAGTCAGGTTTGTAGGCCTCCTTGCTCGTACATGCTTTTTCAGTTCTGCCCACACATTTTCTATAGGATTGAGGTCAGGGCTTTGTGATGGCCACTCCAATACCTTGACTTTGATGTCCTTAAGCCATTTTGCCACAACTTTGGAAGTATGGTTGGGGTCATTGTCCATTTGGAAGGCCCATTTGCGACCAAGCTTTAACTTCCTGACTGATGCCTTGAGATGTTGCTTCAATATATCCACATAATTTTCCTTCCTAACGATGCCATCTATTTTGTGAAGTGCACCAGTCCCTCCTGCAGCAAAGCACCCCCACAGCATGATGCTGCCACCCGTGCTTCACGGTTGGGATGGTGTTCTTCGGCTTGCAAGCGTTCCCCTTTTTCCTCCAAACATAACGATGGTCATGTCTCCCGAGTGGCGCAGTGGTCTAAGGCACTGCATTGCAGTGCTAGCTGTGCCACTAGAGATCCTGGTTCGAATCCAGGCTCTGTCGTACCCGGCCGCGACCGGGAGACCCATGGGGTGGCGCACAATTGGCCCAGCGTCGTCCAGGGTAGGGGAGGGAATGGCCGGCAGGGATGTAGCTCAGTTGGTAGAGCATGGCATTTGCAACGCCAGGGTTGTGGGTTCGATTCCCACGGGGGGCCAGTATGAAAAATAAAATAACTATAATAATAATTACTAACTGTAAGTCGCTCTGGATAAGAGCGTCTACTAAATGACTAAAATGTAAATGTCATTTTGGCCAAACAGTTCTATTTTTGTTTCATCAGACCAGAGGACATTTCTCCAAAAAGTACGATCTTTGTCCCCATGTGCAGTTGCAAACCGTAGTCTGGCTTTTTTATGGCGGTTTTGGAGCAGTGGCTTCTTCCTTGCTGAGCGGCCTTTCAGGTTATGTCGATATAGGACTCGTTTTACTGTGGATATAGATACTTTTCTACCTGTTTCATCCAGCATCTTCACAAGGTCCTTTGCTGTTGTTCTGGGATTGATTTGCACTTTCGCACCAAAGTACGTTCATCTCTAGGAGACAGAATGCGTCTCCTTCCTGAGCGGTATGACGGCTGCGTGGTCCCATGGTGTTTATACTTGTGTACTATTGTTTGTACAGATGAACGTGGTACCTTCAGGCGTTTGGAAATTGGATGAACCAGACTTGTGGAGGTCTACATTTCATTTTCTGAGGTCTTGGCTGATTTCTTTTGATTTTCCCATGATGTCAAGCAAAGAGGCACTGAGTTTGAAGGTAGGCCTTGAAACACATCCACAGGTACACCTCCAATTGACCCAAAATTATGTCAATTAGCCTATCAGAAGTTTCTAAAGCCATGACATCATTTTCTGGAATTTTCCAAGCTGTTTCAAGGCACAATCAACAAAGTGTATGTAAACTTCTGACCCACTGGAATTGTGATACAGTGAATTATAAGTGAAATAATCTGTCTGTAAACAATTGTTGGAAAAATTACTTGTGTCATGCACAAAGTAATGTCCTAACCGACTTGCCAAAACTATAGTTTGTTAACAAGAAATGTGTGGAGTGGTTGAAGAATGAGTTTTAATGACTCCAACCTAAGTGTATGTAAACTTCTGACTTCAACTGTACAGTATATACTATAGTAATTAATGTAGTATTTTTGCGGATTGTAGCATACTATAGTATTTACTGTAGTGTTTTTGTTGTATTATCTTTGACATAGAAGTGGAGGCTTTCTCCTTGTGAAACATATAGGAGAAATGTTTAAAGAGCACATTTTCCATAACCTGTAGGTACAGTGGGGAGAACAAGTATTTGATACACTGCCGATTGTGCAGGTTTTCCTACTTACAAAGCATGTAGAGGTCTGTAATTTTTATCATAGGCACATTTCAACTGTGAGAGACAAAAACAAAAATCCAGAAAATCACATTGTATGATTTTTAAGTAATTCATTTGCATTTTATTGCATGACATAAGTATTTGATACATCAGAAAAGCAGAACTTAATATTTGGTACAGAAACCTTTGTTTGCAATTACAGAGATCATACGTTTCCTGTAGGTCTTGACCAGGTTTGCACACACTGCAGCAGGGATTTTGTCCCACTCCTCCATACAGACCTTCTCCAGATCCTTCAGGTTTCGGGGCTGTCGCTGGGCAATAAGGACTTTCAGCTCCCTCCAAAGATGGTGTTCTTGGGGTTGTACTCGTCCTTCTTCTTCCTCCAAACACGGCGAGTGGAGTTTAGACCAAAAAGCTCTATTTTTGTCTCATCAGACCACATGACCTTCTCCCATTCCTCCTCTGGATCATCCAGATGGTCATTGGCAAACTTCAGATGGGCCTGGACATGCGCTGGCTTGAGCATGGGGACCTTGTGTGCACTGCAGGATTTTAATCCATGACGGCGTAGTGTGTTACTAATGGTTTTCTTTGAGACTGTGGTCCCAGCTCTCTTCAGGTCATTGACCAGGTCCTGCCGTGTAGTTCTGGGCTGATCCCTCACCTTCCTCATGATCATTGATGCCCCACGAGGTGAGATCTTGCATGGAGCCCCAGACCGAGGGTGATTGACCGTCATCTTGAACTTCTTCCATTTTCTAATAATTGCGCCAACAGTTGTTGCCTTCTCACCAAGCTTCTTGCCTATTGTCCTGTAGCCTATCCCAGCCTTGTGCAGGTCTACAATGTTATCCCTGATATCCTTACACAGTTCTCTGGTCTTGGCCATTGTGGAGAGGTTGGAGTCTGTTTGATTGAGTGTGTGGACAGGTGTCTTTTATACAGGTAACAAGTTCAAACGGGTGCAGTTAATACAGGTAATGAGTGGAGAACAGGAGGGCTTCTTAAAGAAAAACTAACAGGTCTGTGAGAGCCAGAATTCTTACTGGTTGGTAGGTGATCAAATACTTATGTCATGCAATAAAATGCAAATTAATTACTTAGAAATCATAGAATGTGATTTTCTGGATTTTTGTTTTAGATTCCGTCTCTCACAGTTGTGTACCTATTATAAAAATTACAGACCTCTACATGCTTTGTAAGTAGGAAAACCTGCAAAATCGGCAGTGTATCAAATACTTGTTCTCCCCACTGTAGTTAGGACTGGGGTTAAATTGGATAATTCAGAGCTTCTGCTCTTTATGTACCCTGTATGGAACGCAATATATAGTCAACACTTGGAATGCAAGTTTCTCACTTATGCGTGGCACAAATTGGGATATGGGGGAGGGGAATGAGCAGGGTATATGCTAATTAAATTCTGTAGCATTTACTATGTTTTTGCGGATATTACTGTAATATTTAATACATTGTTTTTTTGCGGATAATACAGCAGTATTTACTATAGTATTCTACAGTATACTACAAAGTTATCTAGTAAGTACTACACTACACATGATCGAGGGATACTACAGTGTGTAGTATAGTATTCTACAGCATACTACAGTTTACTACAGAATTCTATAGTATGTACTGTAGTATTCCATAGTAAATTGTAGTATTTTTTCATGTGGGTCCTCTCTCTCTCTCTCTCTCTCTCTCTCTCTCTCTCTCTCTCTCTCTCTCTACCCTTCTCTCTCTACCCTTCTCTCTCTCGCTCTCTCTCTGACTTTCTCCCTCTCTCTCTCTTTACCCCCCTCTCTCTCCCTGATTACCTGACTATCTTTCTTTCTCTCTCTCTCCTTTTTCGCTCCCTTTACCTGACTCCTGGAACCCTCTCTTTACCTCTTATTGCGGACTATTTACAAGTCAGCTCCCTCTCTGCCTGTAAGAAAGGTTCTAGGAATACATGTCATTTTAGTCTACTAACTAACTTATCCCTTTTCTCCATACCATGAAGCAGCTGTGTGTTTTATTTCAGTTATTGACCCAACAATGTTCATTTTCTTTCTGTCTTCCTCAAGCGAGGGGCATTTAAGTATAACCCAAGATCTCTCTTGAAAGATGTTTCCATCAAATTGAGTTGTTGCAGATAAAAGGCTGTGAGCGTGATGACGTAGGCCACATAAAATACCTTTTGCGGTTACATTCCCATATACCGAATAAAAAATACAAGTTAAATGGGTTTCCATCGCATTTTCAACTCAAATAATGTTTGCGGGATATAGCGAATGTGCCCACTCTGGTATTGGCACGTGCGCTCTAGCCAACAGCGCTATCTGCACACTGTTGGCTAGAGCGCACGTATGGCCTACATGATGAGATTATTATTATGGACTAAAGACTGTGATTATTTTTATTTGTCAAACGGTAGCTAAGCATCGATGATCATGTCACCAGAATAAGACCCTCAATATTTATTGGAAAAGAGCATCAAACTCATCACCTTGCACATTCACCATCCTGTGATGTTCATCATAACTTATTTCATCTGTAGCCTAATAAACTGCATGCTTTCCCGAGTCGTAGTGGGAGAACCATACAACATATCATCGCGTGACTCCAAGTTTACTTCGATATGATGGCTATTATATCAATATTTGTGCATTTCTCACATAATTCATTTTACAGACACAAAAAGATCCCACCTTGTCTAGCGTATTTTGTTTTGTCGACATTTGGAAAGTTTACAGAAGATAATTATGTTTCCATCAGGCCTGTCATGATTTTTTAAAATCCGACATGTACTTTATTCGCATAAAAAGGTTGAATGGAAACCTGGTTAGTGAGACTAACCTGGATAAATAAAGGGCAATGTAGAAAATAATTCCAAGCTGTTTTGCAATGGAATTGTGTTTCTGAAAGGTCAGCTGACTGTGTTGTTGTGGTGTGTGCATGCGCATGCACATTTATGTGTTTATGCCTATTCAATAGAAAACCTTGTCTGCCACCAGTGCACACACACACACACAGAGAAGGTTGCTATTGAATAGGCTGTTATTTCATTGGAAGACACATTTCTTTGTGAACGGGGGACCTCATTACTTTTTGGTGCTCTTGCCTGTCAGTTTAGGAATCATATCCAAATGCGAAACATTAACTTTGAATTGTGGGTTAATCTGCCGTCTATCACTCCCAAGGGCTTAATCTGGGTCCAGGAAACCATCCCTACGGTCCAATTTAGTCCATTTTAACCCATTAAAATCAAAATGTAAAACTGTATGACACGCTACTCTCCATGTCCTATAAGAGGAGATCATTAGCCGTCATTTGGCGTTATGCTAATCAGCAAATTAATTGTGTTAGATATCGCTGCTCTACACCGTTCCTGTGACAGAATAAATTGTTAATTTACGCTTAGCTAATTAAATTAATTTTGTATGTTTGCATAATTCTGTCGAAACATGATTAAATGACTCGTTCCTTGTTTTGTCGCTGGGTCGAGGCCACTCGCAAACAGATCATTAGAAATTATGGAACTCATAATTCTAATACCATAACATTTTGTATTATACACCAGATATTTACATTTGTACAGTGAATAATTGAATGTGCTTATAAAACCCTTACTTAATAATGCATGCAATACTTAAGAATAAGACGATTTACAGAGGAGAAGTGGGCACTTTAGACGCATTTGGGGAGATGGTGGTGGCAGCGACGGAGGGGGGAGGGAGGGGGAGGGAGGGAGGGGGGAGAGGCATTGCTGCTCTACCTACTTTACAAACTGAAAATCTCATTAAGTGTGACACTGAAGATTAGTTGAGATGGACCAAAGTGGAGAGAGACTGAGCACACAAAGTGCTGCCTGCTCTGTGCTGCCAGTGAGGGGAGGAAGAGGAGGAGACTTTAGCTTTGTTTGCCTTCATTAATTCTGCATTGGAACGAGCTGCTTTGAGGAGGGGGAAACTCTCAGTCACTGATCAGAAGAGGCTATGAGGATATGACAGGCAAACAGGTGCCCTCTCTTCCCTCTGAGGGAACACTCTCCCCCCTTTAACTCTCCTCCTCAGGTCTTTAATTGGGGTGAATTTGGCGTCAGGTCATCTGCGTGATGACAACATAAAGACAGCTTTTATTTATGGAGCTTCAAGATCTATTAGAATCTGGATTGGAGTCCACCTGTGGGAAATTCAATTGATTGGACATGATTTGGAAAGGCACACATCTGTTTATATAAGGTCCCACAGTTGACATTGCATGTCAGAGCAAAAACCAAGCCATGAGGTTGAAGGAATTGTCCGTTGAGCTCAGAGAGGATTGTGTCGAGGCACAGATCTGGGGAAGGCTACCAAAAAAAATTATGCAGCATTGAAGGTCCCCAAGAACACAGTGGCCTCCATCATTCTTAAATGGAAGAAGTTTGGAACCACCAAGACTCTTCCTAGAGCTAGCCGCCCGGCCAAACTGAGCAATCGGGGGAGAAGGGCCTTGGTCAGGGAGGTGACCAAGAACCTGATGGTCACTCTGACAGAGCTCCAGAGTTCCTCTGTGGAGATGGGAGAATCTTCCAGAAGGACAACCATCTCTGCAGCACTCCACCAATCAAGCCAATATGGTAGTGGCCAGACGGAAGCCACTCCTCAGTAAAAGGCACATGACAGCCCGCTAGGAGTTTGCCAAAAGGCACCTAAAGGACTCTCAGACCATGAGAAACAAGATTGGTCTGATGAAACCAAGATGGAACACTTTGGCCTGAATTCCAAGTGTCACGTCTGGAGAAAACCTGGCACCATCCCTACGGTGAAGCATGGTGGTGGCAGCATCATGCTGTGGGCATGTTTTCCAGCAACAGGGACTGGGAGACTAGTCAGGGTCGAGGGAAAGATGAATGGAGCAAAGTACAGAGGGATCCTTGATGAAAACCTGCTCCAGAGTGCTCAGGACCTCAGACTGGGGCAAAGGTGTACCTTCCAACAGGACAATGACCCTAAGCACACAGCCAAGACAACGCAGGAATGGCTTCGGGACAAGTCTCTGAATGTCCTTGAGTGGCCCAGCCAGAGCCCGGAGCCCGGATTTGAACCCGATCGAACATCTCTGGAGAGACTTGAAAATAGCTGTGCAGAGACTTTCCCCATCCAACCTGACAGAGCTTGAGAGGATCTGCAGAGAAGAATGGGAGAAACTCCCCAAATACAGGTGTGCCAAGCTTGTAGCATCATATCCAAGAAGATTTGAGGCTGTAATCGCTGCCAAAGGTGCTTCAACAAAGTACTGAGTAAAGGGTCTGAATACTTAAGTAAATGTGATATTTCTGTTTTTTATTTTAAATACATTTGCAAAAATTTCTGAAAACCAGTTTTTGCTTTGTCATTATGTGGTATTGTGTGCAGGTTGATGAGGGGGAAAAACTATTTTATCCATTTTAGAATAAGGCTGTAAAGTAAGAAAATGAGGAAAAAGTCAAGGGGTCTGAATACTTTCTGAATTCGCTGTAATTATCTACAAGAAAAGTCTAGACAGAATGTCTGAAAATGGAAGATTAGACTTCCATCATGCCTGAGCCAACCAGCAGAAGAAGATGAGAAAGTTGACAAACAGAGGGTCTCTTGTATGAGGAGGAGGTGAAGTTATATACAGCACTGTCAATATATTCTCACAACGTTTTGTTATGGTTATGGTTAGAGAGTTGTTTTCTGATTGGGACTGGGTTTTATATAGAAATGGAAATACAGGAAAATCTCACATAGTATTCTTTGATAGATAGTCGATTGTTAGGTCAATAGGCTGTTGGTCGACCGAGATTTCTTTATTCGAGCAGTCGTTTTTTTTTTCTTGGTGCACAAGACACCTGTCTGATTTGCTCCTGTGTCAGTGGATTAATCCATTGCGAAGGCCACAGGGATTATATGATAATATAATGTACAAACAATGGTGCAACACTAATAAATCTAATATTATTTTATCTAACAGCACCTGTTTTTCACACATAATATGCCCGCAGCTCTATTTATAATAATAATAATAATCCTCCTTTTTCTTGATCTCCTTTTTAATTGTTATTTTTTCAATTATTATTATGATCATCATTATAATAATAAGTAATGTCATTATCATTAGTAGGCTTTGTATAGTAGCCACCATCGAGCTGTAGGCCTAAGAGCGCGTCCTGTTCAGTCTTAATACCGTAACTTACTTAGGTCTATATTTCAATATATAGGCTACTGTATCAATCAATCAATCATTAATTCGTTCATGCCATCACACAGCATACGAGACGTAATTTAAATAACAAAGGGAGCTTTGAACAATTAGCATAAACAATAAATAAACCACAATTCATGAATGCATGCCACTGTTTTTAGTCTGCTGTAATAAAGGCTTTATATATTATTATTTTTATCTCATTAGAACAGACTCTCTGGTACACTTATTTATTTAGTGTTATACAATGGGTGGGTCAAATTTTTTATTTTTATTTTTATTTAACCTTTATTTAACAGGTAAGCCAGTTGAGAACAAGTTCTCATTTACAACTGCGACCTGGCCAAGATAAAGCAAAGCAGTGCGATAAAAACAACAACACAGAGTTACATATGGGGTAAAACAAAACATAAAGTCAAATAATAAAACAGAAAATATATTTACAGTGTGTGCAAATGTAGCAAGTTATGGAGGTAAGGCAATAAATAGGCCATAGTGCAAAATAATTACAATTAGTATTAACACTGGAATGATAGATGTGCAAGAGATGATGTGCAAAGAGAGATACTGGGGTGCAAATTAGCAAAATAAATAACAATATGGGGATGAGGTAGTTGGGTGGGCTAATTTCAGATGGACTGTGTACAGGTGCAGTGATTGGTAAGGTGCTCTGAGAACTGATGCTTAAAGTTAGTGAGGGAGATAAGAGTCTCCAGCTTCAGAGATTTTTGCAGTTCGATCCAGTCATTGGCAGCAGAGAACTGGAAGGAATGGTGGCCAAAGGAGGTGTTGGCTTTGGGGATGACCAGTGAGATATACCTGCTGGAGCGCATACTAGGGGTGGGTGTTGCTATGGTGACCAATGAGCTAAGATAAGGTGGGGATTTGCCTAGCAGTGATTTATAGATGGCCTGGAGCCAGTGGGTTTGGCAACGAATATGTAGTGAGGACCAGCCAACAAGAGCGTACAGGTCACAGTGGTGGGTAGTATATGGGGCTTTGGTGACAAAACGGATGGCACTGTGATAGACTACATCCAATTTGCTGAGTAGAGTGTTGGAGGCTATTTTGTAAATGACATCGCCTAAGTCAAGGATCGGTAGGATAGTCAGTTTTACGAGGGCATGTTTGGCAGCATGAGTGAAGGAGGCTTTGTTGCGAAATAGGAAGCCGATTCTAGATTTAACTTTGGATTGGAGATGCTTAATGTGAGTCTGAAAGGAGAGTTTACAGTCTAACCAGACACCTAGGTATTTGTAGTTGTCCACATACTCTAGGTCAGACCCGTCGAGAGTAGTGATTCTAGTCGGGTGGGCGGGTGCCAGCAGCGTTCGATTGAAGAGCATGCATTTAGTTTTACTTGTGTTTAAAAGCAGTTGGAGGCTACGGAAGGAGTGTTGTATGGCATTGAAGCTCGTTTGGAGGTTTGTTAACACAGTGTCCAATGAAGGGCCAGATGTATACAAAATGGTGTCGTCTGCGTAGAGGTGGATCTGAGAATCACCAGCAGTAAGAGCGACATCATTGATATATACAGAGAAAAGAGTTGGCCCAAGAATTGAACCCTGTGGCACCCCCATAGAGACTGCCTAGGTCCAGACAACAGGCCCTCCGATTTGACACATTGAACTCTATCTGAGAAGTAGTTGGTGAACCAGGCGAGGCAGTCATTTGAGAAACCAAGGCTAATTAGTATGCCAATAAGAATGCGGTGGTTGACAGAGTCGAAAGCCTTGGCCAGGTTGATGAAGACGGCTGCACAGTACTGTCTATTATCTATTTAATTTCATCCTGGATGCTGATTGTTTAAAACCGCATTCCAGCCGGTGTCTATTCCACAAGTTATCACCGTCTAAAGCTATGACGTTGAAATGCCTATTTACTCTGTTCCATCTCAATGCGCAATCCACTGTCTCATCAACCCAGCCAGGCAATTTATAAACTTGATCTCCACTATAAAAAGCATCTAGACATTATCTCCCATTTCTTTTAGACTAGCATTTGATTTTCAATAGCCGAGATTTGCATAAACCTTTGCTGTCTTTCCAGCTTCAGTTTTAAGTGATTGTGTTAGCTGTGTTGTTGGCTAGCTCCTCTGAACAACAGTGTCCTGACGAGAGAGCACATGTTCTATGCCAGGTGAAATCAGAGACCATTAGTTCATTGTTATGGATGTATCTAAATAAATGTCACTATAAAACAGCTTAAACAAATGCAAATGCAGCTACTTTGCTGTTATTCTGGCTGCACTGTTTGACGTGATTGTAGTTATCCATAGTTGGCTAGCTAGCAAGGAAGGGATAAGAACTTTGCCAGCCAGTATGGCAATGGAACATATAGAATGAACGACTGGGTCGCTCGCGTCCATAGATGCAGAACAAAAATAATTAACGACTGGGTCGCGTCTCTGACAACCAAACTGATAGAACAAACAACCAGCCGGCTTGGGTAGCAACCTTAGATTTGTGTTGGGACTATATCTCATGGAAGGATTAATTAGTATTAATAAATTCATCAAAATAATGTTTTATATGAAAATATGTCAATCCTTATTTGAATATGTTGGTAACCCGTTGTATAATAGTGATAACGCCCTCAAAGCCGGTGTTCGGGCCTAACAACACCCGTACCAATATATTCTCCAAACACCGGCTTCTCGGGCATTATCACTTAATTGTTTACACTGTTACAAATGGTCAGAAAAAAATATAATTTTGTAATCTAACAGCAACTATTTGGCACACATAATACTCACCTAACACTTGCTCTTATACCCTCCTTTTTTGTGATCTCCAGTTGTTTCCACAACTAAGTCAAATGTGTTCCACAGATCTGACTTCCCCTTTCCCTCCTGAGCAACCAGTAAACATTAGCCCGTTTAGAGTTTTTTTTTAACCTCCTCCGCATCCATTTTGCTCTCGACCTTACTGTGTTAGGAGTTTGCTATAACCAATTTATTGATGTGATTATGATAGGCTATAGGTCAGGCCCTATTGGTCACATGCATGCGATGCTTACATGGTTCACGTAAAGAGAGCAAGGGTTGAGGGAATAGGGAAATATTTTTCCTAAACAAATTAGGGATTTCGGTAACAGAAATAGTATAAAGCTAAATGGCTGAAATGATGTTGCAGCTTCAGGACGGACAGCGCAATAAACACTTACTGTGCTGTGGTGCTTTTTCGCTGCAGTAGGAAGGAGTACGAGACAACGTGCGGCAGTCACATAGGCACTTGCTGTCTTTTTTTAACACAGTGTTTCCATCGGGCTCTTTCTTGAGTCATTTGTGTGTCTTAATGATTTAATCAAACAGTGTGCTTAACGTATCAGACAAGCTCAGTGCATATGTAGTTGATTTTATTCAAACACATAGGGTGTGTCTGTCGATATATGTAACCAACTGGCTCAATTCGGTCTTATGTAGCAACATTTTAAATTGTGTGTTTTACATTGGATAAAAGTAGAGACTCAGAGCTAGAAAATTTTATATCATACTACACAGTTGCGGAACAATGGGAAAGTAATTATGTTTGAAAGATGATAAACTTGTAAAATCACTTCTGAGAAAATGGCCCTTGAATGTTTTGGTACATACACTGGAGAGCTCTTCTTTGTCTACACCCATTAAGCATTGTTCATACCCTGTTAAGCTTTAGCCCCACCCATCTCTTTAAGGATTCACATGTGAGGCCATGTACTAAACAACCAAAGATTTCAAGACTAAAGGCTGGTTTATACTACGGGTGTGTTCGTAAATTTAAACTGGACTGCCAGAGTATTTTCTGGGCGTTCATAAACTCACAGCGTTGTCAGATTGTCCGTTCATAAATTCAGAGTGTTTCGCTCTCGAAGCGTTCAGAGCGCACACTGGACGCTCTGGCCGAGGAGTAGGGTTGATTTGAGCATTCTGACCTAACAACAGCAGTCAAGCACCCAATCTAACTGGCTAACGTTGGCTAGCTTGCTAGCTACTTCCAGACACAAATGAGAGAACAGCTCACTCTGACCATTTTACTCGCCCTAGTAGAGCTGGTAAGGCTGTTTTTATGTTATCCAGAGCGTTGGTGACTGCAACTGTGCTGCTGGCAACAATTTAACTACGCTTTTTTGCCAACATTGACTGACACCAGCCATATTCAACGGGTGTTGAGCGTTCGTAAATTTGTCAGTTATTCTGCGCTCTATGAACCATAATCCCAACTCATAACGTTACTACCCTGCATGAATCTGCAGGTAGCTAACCAACCAGGTTCAATGTTAACTAGCTAACATTAGGCTATAACTAGCAATGCAAATGGCTCTGAGATACGAATAATATTACTACACAGATCATACATATAACGTTAGCTCGCGAGCCAGCCAGCTAACGTTAGCTAGCTGACAGTACACTTTAACTTGAAATGAAAACGACTTTCTGACAAAATTTGTAATATCTGAAAATGTAGCTAGCTAGACTATTTTACCCGTATACATGGATGGACGCTTCTCCCTCTCTGTCACGGATGCCATGGTTGCCCTTAGTTTGAAGATGTAATCCAGAGACAGGTGTTTTATACAACAGCCTTCTGTGTGTTCTCTTTTCGACTCCTTCTGCATATTTGCAATCTCAAATGCCAGAATTTTCTCCATCTCCTTAGCTATCATACTCTAATTCCACTGATTTCAAAACTCGGTCCTCCAGAAAGTGGAGAGCAACACTTATGCAGTTCTACTACATGATATCTTTCAAAAAGCAGGTTAGAAAGGATTACCTACACATACTGACCAGCTCATGTTATAAACAGAAGGGCGCTACATGGCAGACCAATCCAAACTCATCTCTCGGCATGTCCAGCCCACTCATTACCTCAGCCAATCATGGCTAGCGGGAAGGTTGCTGTCTTTTTCCGTCGCTAAACCAACTAGGCTCATAATTTAACATTGTATTCGTATTTACAGATGGCATACAAGTTTGTTATTAAGGCAAATGAAAGTTCACATGTTGCAGAAGGCATTTCTGCCCAAAAACGCATTTTGATTTAAAAAAATATTTTACGTGCAAATGGCTCTCCTGTGAAGTAGTGATGCGCGACATATGCCTAGTTTCCTGAAACAAGTCACATATGGAAAAATAAGTTAAAAAATTTCGACCAATCGATTGGTCGAAAGAACAGGACGACTCTCGGTCGGCCAAGATTTGTTTTGGTTGGGGAGAGCCCTTATAAATTGTTCTCATTTTTCATAGCTACAGCGCTGTGGAATAGTTCAGTTATGTTGAAAAAGGCTAAATATATTTAAAAAATATATCATAATAAGAAATAGCCTTCTTGGGTTTCCTGCCAGTAATTTGTGACACGTTTCACATTTTGAAATAGAGACAGTGTATAAAGGATACGGTACTTACCAGTTACATCTCTGTATGATCCTAGAACTATGAGACTATGAGCCTACAAAGGATCTGATTACATTTCAAATCGCACAGCAAATGCCACTTTTTTGTTAATATATTTGTATATTATACAGTGAGGGAAAAAAGTATTTGATCCCCTGCTGATTTTGTACGTTTGCCCACTGACAAAGACATGATCAGTCTATAATTTTAATGGTATGTTTATTTGAACAGTGAGAGACAGAATAAGAACAAAAAAATTGATTTGCATTTTAATTAGGGAAATAAGTATTTGACCCCTCTGCAAAACATAACTTAGTACTTGGTGGCAAAACCCTTGTTGGCAATCACAGAGGTCAGACGTTTCTTGTAGTTGGCCACCAGGTTTGCACACATCTCAGGAGGGATTTTGTTCCACTCCTCTTTGCAGATCTTCTCCAAGTCATTAAGGTTTCGATGCTGGCGTTTGGCAACTCGAACCTTCAGCTCCATCCACAGATTTTCTATGGGATTAAGGTCTGGAGACTGGCTAGGCCACTCCAGGACCTTAATGTGCTTCTTCTCGAGCCACTCCTTTTTTGCCTTGGCCGTGTGTTTTTGGTCATTGTCATGCTGGAATACCCATCCACAACCCATTTTCAATGCCCTGGCTGAGGGAAGGAGGTTCTCACCCAAGATTTGACAGTACATGGCCCCGTCCATCGTCCCTTTGATGCGGTGAAGTTGTCCTGTCCCCTTAGCAGAAAAACACCCCCAAAGCATAATGTTTCCACCTCCATGTTTGACGGTGGGGATGGTGTTCTTGGGGTCATAGGCAACATTCCTCCTCCTCCAAACACGGCGAGTTGAGTTGATGCCAAAGAGCAATTGTTTTCTTGGTGACAATGGTCCCACCTGCCTTGAGATCATTGACAAGATCCTCCCATGTAGTTCTGGGCTGATTCCTCACCGTTCTCATGATCATTGCAACTCCACGAGATGAGATCTTGCATGGAGCCCCAGGCCGAGGGAGATTGACAGGTCTTTTGTGTTTCTTCTATTTGCGAATAATCGCACCAACTGTTGTCACCTTCTCACCAAGCTGCTTGGTGATGGTCTTGTAGCCCATTCCAGCCTTGTGTAGGTCTACAATCTTGTCCCTGACATCCTTGGAGAGCTCTTTGGTCTTGGCCATGGTGGAGAGTTTGGAATCTGAATGATTGATTGCTTCTGTGGACAGGTGTCTTTTATACAGGTAACAAACTGAGATTAGGAGCACTCCCTTTAAGAGTGTGCTCCTAATCTCAGCTCGTTACCTGTATAAAAGACACCTGGGAGCCAGAAATCTTTCTGATTGAGAGGGGGTCAAATACTTATTTCCCTCATTAAAATGCAGATCAATTTATAACATTTTTAACATGCGTTTTTTAGGATTTTTTTGTTGTTATTCTGTCTCTCACTGTTCAAATAAACCTACCATTAAAATTATAGACTGATCATTTCTTTGTCAGTGGGCAAACGTACAAAATCAGCAGGGGATCAAATACTTTTTTCCCTCACTGTATACCAACATAAAGCACAACAATGGCAGAAGGGAACAAACAGGTAGTAAATGTCCTTTTAGAGTGTGGTTGGTTGGTTGGTAACTTGGTTGCTTGGTTGCTTGGTTAGTTGGAGCTCCAGGACTGTGCTTTTCTGTCACATTACCTACTTACCGATGCCACAGGCAGCCTATGGTCATTTTACACATCCACACACACACACACACACATTCTCTCATCCACACACACACACACACACACACACACACACACACACACACACACACACACACACACACACACACACACACACACACACACACACACACACAGTAAGAAAGAGTCTGCTTTAATGGTGCATCTAACAGCCTTCTTACAAGACCATTAGGCAGTTCTAGTGCATGGTCACAATACAGCACTGCTTAACAGCTGTCTAGCTCTCTGCAGGGCCGGCTCTGCTCTCCAGCACCAATGGTTTCAGCTCAAGGCAAGCATACTGTGTAGTAATGTTATTGATGACTCTGTTTTATGGCCCTGTACTTATAGTAGGGGAATAGAGGAGAGGATCCCAACTGTATGAGCCAACATACGGTCAGATGTATAGCAGATGGGCGGCAGGTAGCTTAGTGGGTAAGAGCGTTGTGCCAGAGCCAACTAGGTGAAAAGTCTGTCGATGTGCCCTTGAGCAAGGCACTTAACCCTAATTGCTCCTGTAAGTCGCTCTGGATAAGAGCGTCTGCTAAATGACAAAAAAAAAAGAAAAAAAAAGAAAAGAAAATGTATAGTGTTTGATAAAATCAATAAAAACATAAATAAAAATGCCCTTGTTGAGTGGGTTCTGATTGAATATATAGCAAAAATACTATTTTTGAAGTGGTTGACAGTAGTGATATTGATTCAAAAGAAAACTGAGTGTTGTTGTTATACTGTAAGAAAGAACTATAGCTTCAACACATTCACATTGCATTCAAGTATGACAAAAATATGCATTTAAAAACGAAAATGTTCAGAGGAAATGTTTTAATGCATACAAGGTTTCAGTGGCTGCAAAGGATGTAGCTAGCTATGAGTATTGTCTTGTGAAAGACCTGTTTCTCATTAGTTACAGCTGGTCAATCAATACTGAAGGATGATTCTATATTCTTTCTGATAATACTTTACTCAATTGGAGGTTAACTGTATGTATGCCCAGGGTCACTCCTCCACTGTCCTCCCTCCTCTCTCCTTCTTATAGAACTGTCGACTCTCCCTCTCTTTCTGTTCCCTTTCTCCATCAACTTTTATAAGGGCTATTTTCATTCAACCCATTATAGTCTGCCGGCCTTCATTCTTCCTCTAGAATTACATCTCAGGAAAAGCTTTGCAGTTTCTTTACCATGGATATGATTGGAGGTTTTTAATAAGAGCTAAGTAGAATGTAGGAAGCTCATCTCTTCTGTCTACTCTCTTCTGCAAAAGAAGACTAAATGAGATTTTCTAGTTTTCTCATTTTAACATGAACTCAGTCTTCCAATAGGCTAAGTAGATGGTTGTTTTATAACAGTCTGAAATGGGTTGTGTGAAAAATATAAACCATATAATTTCATTGTAAAGTTTAATTGTGGTAAATGTTAAGTATGAGTAATACCTTCACTTTTCTGGCAGACCTTAGTAGGACACCTTTATACAGTATGTGTGATATCATGTTATTAAAGTATGAAACTCTTTGCTGTACTGCAGTGAATGTCAGAGCTTAAACTATGGTTAATGTTCTGTTAATGAACTTATGCCTAGTGAGACCTTGATTTCTAGCAATCAGTACTCAGATGTGGCAATAATAATTATAATTGCTAAATTAGCCTATCATGTTAATTATTACATTTTGTTAGTTTAATTTGATCACATACTCTTCTCTCATGCTCATCGTTAACAAGCTCATCCTAAACTGAGGTCACAAGGCGCAATATTTCCCCTGGCATTATGTACTGTAGGTGGACCCAACCTCTGTTGACCCCCGCATAAAATAATTTAGTTTCAATTGAAGATATTGGTAAGAGGCTCTGGATATTGATTTCGGGGGTGTTAATAAGGGGTGTGTTTATCTGTAAGACCAGAGACTGACATGTTGTCACCCCTATCTGTGGTGTTTGCATTAAGTCTTAGACCATGTCTCCATTTGTTTACACAGATCGATAAGGTACTTAAACTATAATTAGCCACATAATCAATGTTGTCTTTATTAGAATATATAGCATCACAGCACTGTAAAGACTTTTAATAATCCATATATTAAAACAGTATGCCATCGCTAAAGGACAGTAAATATTGGTTTACCAGCCTAAGAAGCTATAGATTGCCGTTGTAGTTAAAGGTGCAATATGCAGAAATCACTCTGCCAGTTTATGTGACAAAACAAACAAGTGTAGTGTAGAGAAACATTGTACCATCTAAACCGCTGGGAAATATATTTTCCATAACCAACAACATTGTATTTTCAACTGTTTGAAGCTGGAGTACAAAACCGAAAGTAAAAAACGCAAAAACAAACTTAAGAATGGGAAGCATAGAAAAAAGCACATAGAACAGGTCTACAACTTCTTAGACTTGCTTTCAATGAGAATGACAGATCTAGAATTTACATTCTATGTGAATTTGATCGGGTCGCCAAAAAGGTACATATTGCAGCTTTAATGTAAAGTGTCTGTATATCTTTAGACTGCATCGGTTGTAACCATTCATAAGGCATCCATTTTGTTTTCTAACTCTTAATGAATGGAGTAGTTTGGACTATGCTCCTTTCTATTGGTGTTCTTTGTTTGCTATTAGTGGAAGCAGAACTTCAACTCCATCACATCTTCTGGATCCTATTACCTTTATAGTGTAATACTTTGGACCAGAGCTCTATGTAGTGGGCTTGGCTGGGCAAAACAAGTGCCCAACTGCATATAGGAAATAGGGTGCTATTTCAGAATCATCACTAAATTATGTCTGAGGGGATTTTGTCATGTCATTGGTGACAGCAGTCCACCCAGAGATGGGTTGTGATGGTTATCAGGTAGCTGAGTTGTGATGGTTATCAGGTAGCTGAGTTGTGATGGTTATCAGGTAGCTGAGTTGTGATGGTTATCAGCTAGCTGAGTTGTGATGGTTCTCAGTTAGCTGAGTTGTGATGGTTATCAGCTAGCTGAGTTGTGATGGTTATCAGGTAGCTGAGTTGTGATGGTTATCAGGTAGCTGAGTTGTGATGGTTATCCGGTAGCAGAGTTGTGATGTTATCAGGTAGCTGAGTTGTGATGGTTATCCGGTAGCAGAGTTGTGATGTTATCAGGTAGCTGAGTTGTGATGGTTATCAGGTAGCTTAGTTGTGATGTTTATCAGCTAGCTGAGTTGTAATTGTTCTCAGTTAGCTGAGTTGTGATGGTTATCAGGTAGCTTAGTTGTGATGGTTATCAAGTAGCTGAGTTGTGATGGTTATCAGGTAGATGAGTTGTGATGGTTATCAGGTAGCTGAGTTGTTATGGTTATCAGGTAGCTGAGTTGTGATGGTTATCAGCTAGCTGAGTTGTGATGGATATCAGGTAGCTTGCAGTAGAGACAGACTAACAGTGTTGTGACCTGGAGTGGAGGTCAACCAGCCACTATAGGTGCACAATAGTTCTCTGGCTGCTTGGGTCAAATGGTCTGCTGCTATAGAGCATATATGTGTGTGTGTGTGTGTGTGTGTGTGTGTGTGTGTGTGTGTGTGTGTGTGTGTGTGTGTGTGTGTGTGTGTGTGTGTGTGTGTGTGTGTGTGTGTGTGTGTGTGTGTGTGTTTGTGCATTTATGGGTTTATGTGTGGGTACATGTACTGTATGTGTGTGTCATTCCATAGCATCTACTGTTGATGATTGCTGAACCACAGTTTCGACTGCTGTTGCGTTGTGTTATGACTTACATCCTGAACACACAGAGCGTGTACAGCTCTCTCTGCCCCAGCCATCTCCCTATACCTATAGCCTAGGCACAGGGGAAGCCAGCTGTTTGAGCCTGGCCTGTAATCAGCTGTGAGGCTCAGGCCTCTGCTGGCCAGAGTGTTCTCCATGTTTACCAGATGCACCGTCCGTCCCCCAAGGTAAACTACCCATCTGGCAGCACTGAGCCTCAGCAGACACACTGGCCCAGTGCCCAAAGCATGCTGGAAAATGGAGTCAAACACATTGGCCCATGGCCCAAAGCATGCTGGATGATGAAGTCAAATAAACTGGCCGTGGGCCCAAAGCTTCATAGGTCAACTTGTGTGTGTATATTGTACTGTGGCTGTCTATAGAGGACAATGGACAAACAGGAAGTATGGATAAACATCCACTGCCTGCCTGCACATGTTTTAGAGTGCCATCACATAATGCAAATTGATGAGCTCAGTGCATACACAAAATACAGTACTCACTTATTATGATATTATTTATGAAATCTTAACATCAACTAGTCTGCACAGAACAATATTGATTTGTTTTATCAATCTACTCTCCATACAGTATGTATTTTCTATATGGACTTTATTGTCTCCCGAGTGGCGCAGTGGTCTAAGGCACTGCATCGCAGTGCTAGCTGTGCCACTAGAGATCCTGGTTCGAATCCAGGCTCTGTCGTAGCCGGCCGCGACCGGGAGACCCATGGGGCGGCGCACAATTTGTCCAGGGTAGGGGAGGGAATGGCCGGCAGGGGATGTAGCTCAGTTGGTAGAGCATGGCGTTTGCAACGCCAGGGTTGTGGGTTCGATAAAATAATGTATGCGCTAACTGTAAGTCGCTCTGGATAAGAGCATCTGCTAAATGACTTAAATTTAATCACCAGTTGTAAGTCATTCATGATTACCATGTATAGGTCTTAAATCATGCCCTCAGAGTCCATAAAATACACATTATTACATATGCTATTAGCCCTGTTGAGTAGGCTAATCTTCCTTCATATTTTATCTAAATTAATCTGTAAACATGTCCATTGACTTAAACCAGATGGACTCTGCAGGGAAGATTTCTGATCAATACCTTTGTATTGTAATCTCTGTATGTAATCAATGAAACTGTTTATGTTCAGTAGCAATATGTAGTTCAATGTGAACTAATGAATTTGGTATTTCAAGGTATTTCAAGCAGTCAGGGCTAAAGGCTATTCTGCCTACGCAGGTTCAGAGTGGACATACGGTACCCATGACCCTGTGGTCAATAGAAACAAGGCTAAAATAGAGGTTTTAAAATGTCACCTGTAACTACAGATGTAGAATCTTAATTTGATCACTCTTTTGTTGCTGAGGATTTTCCTGCATAGCAGGAAATGCAAAATTGTAGTGTATTCAAGATTTTAAAAGGCTTCTAGAGTTTGTAATTTCCACTTTAAAATGTCAGACTTTATTTGCCTTAATGAAAAATGTATCAACCCCTACAAGAAATGTACATTTTCTGTTGCTGCAGGAATATTTTCCTGTTGTAGCAAACTGGCTCAAATTAAGATCCTACATCTGGCCAGTGCTCAAAGAAAGCTTCCTACAGAAATTGTATCCATAGTAACGTTCATCTACTCCAAGCTAGGTTCAAATGGCTTTTAATGTGCAATTCAAAACACACCTGTCATTCAACGTTTTGATTTATTATAATTTTTTTCTCTTCACCAAGCACCCTATGGGAACCATATAGGCATATTTTCCCCCTACACAACAATATGTTTAAACCTGTCTGTAGGGACGAAGTAAATTCATGTCCAAAGGTCCAACTTATTGGTAGCGAAACCTCATTTTCTATGTATCGACCCCGGAGGGCCTCGGCCCACGAAATGCAAAAACCCTGGGCAAGATGGATCTGCTGTCACGTCTTACAGTAGAAATCAGCCAATCAATGTCACTTTCCACTGCCGGGGCCTGTATGAACCTAATTCCACTCATTGTGGCTAAATGGTGATAAACCTGGGGGTTCATCAATCATCAATCCAAGCAGCGCTCTGTGCTTAATAGTCTGGTCTTTACTCACTGAATAGCCGCTGCATTTATCTATCTGGGGGAGCCAAGTGGAAATCCCTTCTACTATCTGACTGACTGACTGACTGACTGACTCACTGACTGAGAGAGAGAGAGAGAGAGAGAGAGAGAGAGAGAGAGAGAGAGAGAGAGAGAGAGAGAGAGAGAGAGAGAGAGAGAGAGAGAGAGAGAGAGAGAGAGAGAGACAGAGACACACAGAGACAGAGACACACAGAGACAGAGACAGAGACAGAGACAGAGACAGTCGCTGTGTTCTGTCTCTCACACATTCTAATTCCCAAATGGGGGCTGTCTGCTACTTTTTTAAATTGAAGATCGCTGAAAGATGGATTACCGGTATCTCCTCTCCCCACTTCAGAATCAGTTTTGATCAGTCCGTTTTGTAGTGCCTGAATGTGAAGTCAATATTTCCTGAATATGATATTAATATCTGCTGATGCGTCTCTATGCCTGTTTAGAGAAATATGTTTGATTGTCTCAAGTACTACCGTGTCTCCTGTAACAGCCTCTAAATGTATGACAAACCAGTTAGTGAAACGTATCTCCTCTTCTCTCTCTGTTTCAGGTGACAAGTGTTCATGCTTCCAAGGGAGACCTCCTCAAGTCGGGCAGCCCCAAGTCAACGTTAAAACACATATGGACAGAAAGCGGCAAGGACCTGTCAATCAGCAGGTTGCTGTCACAGACTCTCCATGGCAAAGAGAACACCACAGCCCTGGATCTGCGCTACGACACCCCAGAGCCCTACTCCGAGCAGGACCTCTGGGACTGGCTGAGGAACTCCACCGACCTCCATGATTCTAGACCTAGAGCCAAACGGCGGCCTATGGTCAAGACGGGCAAGTTCAAAAAGATGTTTGGCTGGGGAGACTTCCACTCCAACATCAAGACAGTCAAGCTCAACCTCCTCATCACCGGGAAGATTGTGGACCACGGCAACGGAACGTTCAGTGTCTACTTCAGACACAACTCCACAGGCCAGGGCAATGTGTCTGTGAGTCTCGTCCCACCAACGAAGATCGTGGAGTTCGACGTGGCGGCCCAGCAGTCCGTGATTGACGCCAAGGACTCCAAGTCCTTCAACTGCCGCATCGAGTACGAGAAGGTGGAGAAGGGCGCCAGGAACACGCTGTGTAACTTCGACCCATCCAAGACGTGTTACCAGGAGCAGACTCAGAGCCACGTCTCCTGGCTCTGCTCCAAGCCCTTTAAAGTCATCTGCATCTACATCTCCTTCTACAGCACTGACTACAAGCTGGTGCAGAAAGTCTGTCCGGACTACAACTACCACAGTGAAACTCCCTACTTCCCCTCTGGCTGACCACTCCCACAACAACAACCCCAATGTGGACCAGAAGCACAGAGTGGGGCTTCTTCTTCTTTTTCCCCACCCAGAGAAATATATGTTAGCTGTACTGTTCTGAACATAAAATAATGTGTAAAATGAATTGATTACCTATTTATGAAATGAAGACTTTTGATGACGATACAGAAAGTAAAGATTTATGGGGGCAGTGACACATAATAATTTATTTATTTCAAATGTTGTGCAAAACTGTTATAATTATTTTTATAATTATAATATTATTAGTATACAAATACTATGACTAAACAAATAATATTGATTATAATTAATTTGTTTTATTGGTTTCATGCCTTTTTTCCATCAATGATTTCATAGATGCATAATGTGTACATATTTGTGGTTGATAGTTCCATTTGTAACTAAGTAAAATCAGCATTTCATGTACAGTGCATTCGGAAAGTATTCAGACCCCTTGACTTTTTCCACATTTTGTTAGATTACAGCCTTATTCTAAAATTGATTCAACTGTTTTTTTCTTCATCAATCTACACACAATACCCCATAATGACAAAGCAAAAACAAGTTTTTAGACATTTTTGCAAATGTATAAAAAATAAAAAGGCACTCCTGCGTTGTCTTGGCTGTGTGCTTAGGCTCTTTGTCCTGTTGGAAGGTGAACCTTCGCCCCAGTCTGAGGTCCTGAGCGCGCTGGAGCAGGTTTTCATCAAGGATCTCTCTGTACTTTGCTCCATTCATCTTTCCCTCTATCCTGACTATCTCCCAGTCCCTGCCGCTGAAAAACATCCCCACAGTATGATGCTGCCACCACCATGCTTCACCGTAGGGATGGTGCCAGGTTTCCTCCAGACGTGATGCTTGGCATTCAGGCCAAAGAGTTCAATTTTGGTTTCATCAGACCAGAGAATCTTGTTTCTCATGGTCTGAGAGTCCTTTAGCTGCCTTTTGGCAAACTCCAAGTGGGCTGTCATGTGCCTTTTACTGAGGAGTGGCTTCCGTCTGGCCATTCTACCATAAAGCCTGATTGGTGGAGTGCTGCAGAGATGGTTGTCCTTCTGGAAGGTTCTCCCATCTCCACAGAGGAACTCTGGAGCTCTGTCAGAGTGACCATCGGGTTCTTGGTCACCTCCCTGACCAAGGCCCTTCTCCCCTGATTGCTCAGGTTGGCCAAGCGGCCAGCTCTAGGAAGAGTCTTGGTGGTTCCAAACTTATTCCATTTAAGAATGATGGAGGCCACTGTGTTCTTGGGGACCTTCAATGCTGCAGATTTGTTTTGGTAACCTTCCTCAGATATGTGCCTCGACACAATCCAGTCTCGGAGCTCTATAGACAATTCCTTCGACCTCATGGCTTGGTTTTTGCTCTGACATGCACTGTCAACTGTGGGACCTTATATAGACAGGTGTGTGCCTTTCCAAATCATGTCCAATCAATTGAATTTACCACAGGTGGACTCCAATCAAGTTGTAGAAACATCTCAAGGATGATGAATGGAAACAGGATGCACCTGAGCTCAATTTGGAGTCTCATAGCAAAGGGTCTGAATACTTATGTAAATAAGATATTTATGTTTTTTGTTTTTAATACATTTGCAAAATTTTTAAAAACTGTTTTTGCTTTGTCATTATGGGGTATTGTGTGTAGATTGATGAGGAAAAAAATGTATTGAATCCATTTCAGAATAAGGCTGTAACGTAACAAAATGTGGTAAAAGGGAAGATGTCTGAAAACTTTCTGAATGCACTGTAAGTCGTATTAGTTCGTCACAACTTTTTGATGTTATGGATATGTTATGTTAATTTGCTTGGTCCAGTTTGTTTGTAGATGCGTAGATTTTCTCCTTTTAGGATTTCTTACTTACTTTGCTCCTTAGGGCCACCATACTTTCTGTATGAAAGTTCACTTCTGTGAGCTACCAATTTGATGGCAACGTACAGGATCCTATGTTTTGTTCGCACCTGCAATACCCTTCATTCATAGCAGTTCAATTCCGCTCTCTCAGAAATAACAGTCCAGCCTCTTATCCTTGAAGGCCTTCAAGAGCCCCACACATTTCTTAACCCTTCGACCCCACAGGCAAGAGAGCTGAAGAAGAGGAGAGCGTCGGTATGTAATCCAAGTATCAGGTGGAGATGGTCTTATCAGCCTGGCGGACTTAGCATTGAGCTAGCATTGAGCAGGCTTCTCCCGCAGGCATGTTTTATAAAAAATAAAAAATAAAGCATTTTTCATGTTCAGGAATGACGCTGTTCAATCTTCAGCTTGTTTGGAGTGTCCCTGTATAAGTCCTGGCTCAGATTGTTATTATAAAATCACAGCCTTATTAGGTTTATTGTTAATATTCAGTTATGATTGACTGGGTGCTTTGCTCATTGTCATTGACTTAATAAAAAATTTAATGTAATGAATTCTATGTCTTAGAGAGCATAATTTCTATGAATGGTTTGTATTGTACATAGTTTATCCTGAATTGAGCTGTGTCTGTATATGCCCCCATAAAGCTGTCTCCCCCTTCCCACAAACTCTCGCTCTCTCTCTTTCTCTTGTTCTCATTCTTATTCTCTCTCTCTCTTTCTCTCTCTCATTCTTATTCTCTCTCTCTCGTTCACGTTCTTGTTCTCTCTCTCTCTCTTGTTCTCATTCTCATTCTCTCTCTCTCTCTCTCTCTCTCTCTCTCTCTCTCTCTCTCTCTCTCTCTCTCTCTCTCTCTCTCTCTCTCTCTCTCTCTCTCTCTCTCTCTCTCTCTCTCTCTCTCTCTCTTTCCCATTCCATTAATGCTCATTCTTGGTTCCTCGAACAAAGACACTGATGTTGCTGATGATGTAGACGTGGATCCATGAAAACAGCAACCCTGTACATACGCTGTAGAACTGTCTAAATATATTATAAGTACTCATCAACTGTATGACTAAAACATTTATTTCTGGGGGAAAGATGGGATGGAGGTGTACATATAAATAAAAATACTGTAAGTTTTATCAGTTGAATGTTCTTGAGTGTGATTTCTTTATATGCATGTCTCACTGATTATAATGATGGTAGGATTTCAAGGTCAATACATATTAAGGATATCTGAATTGCCAGACATTTAAGCATGTACAGTACATATTCTCAACATAATTTGCATCATGAGTCTTACAACACGCTGTACCTAATAGTGCATAGCATGCATTTAATCGATTTCCTCAGGGCTTTCAAGAGTATCCCAATAGTAACATCAGTATTCACAAATCTCGCTCCAAAGATACAGATCAAACTGAGCTCCATGCTTTTCTTAGCGCGTTATAATGTCACATAATCTGTAACATTTCAATAAAATATACATTTTGATTTTATTTTTTTATCCTGACCTACCATAACTTATAGAGCCTATAGATTCCTGAACTTCTTAGAATTGGGTCTTGATGTTCCTGATCAAGACAGGAACCAAACTTTTTCCAATTTCATCAAAGCAAAACTGATCACACCATTCATCCAAATTCACTCCAAGACCAATCAAAAGCCCATACATTACGTATGTAGTAAGCTCTATACTTCCTGAGTGTAACGATCCCGGCAGTCTGAGTCGGGTCCTGTCTGTGGACTAGTTTTTCTGTTCGTGATCTCCAGTTTCCCGAGGGTTCGGGAACGCTCCGGGGAGCTCTCTTGATTTCCGCACCTGCATCCCATCAGCAATCTGCACACCTGGTCCTGATCATCACCCTTCTTAGGCTCTGGCCTAACATCCATTCCCTGCCGGATCGTTAGCCATGAACAGTAGGTTTACCAGAGTATCAGTCTTAGAGCCTAGCGTTAGTTTTGTTGTTTTTGCACCTTGTTGGGTTGTTGCTTACTTACCCCCGTTTTGTTCCATCTGCAGTCACCCGTCCGGAACCTTCATCCAACCTCTGCCTGGTGGTCGGCGGCTGCCGACCCAGGATGGGATCAACCACTGCACCCCCAACAACTAATCAACGCCGCCCGCTCTGTTCCCTGGATTATTCAGCATCACTCTTGAATTAGTAAATAAACACTCACCTTCGTTTCAACTTACCTTGTCCTGGTCTGCTTCTGGGTTCTGGCTTAGCAACTCGTGACAGAACGATCCGGCCAGTAATGAACCCAGCGGACCTGGACTCTGTTCGCCATGCCATTACCCAGCAGGAGAAGATGTTGGGCCATCATAGCACGGTACTACAGGAGATCGCGTTGTCAGTTCGGAACCTTTCTACCGGTCTGACGGAGGTCCAGAACCAACGCAAGTGTCCGGTGGAGGATCCACTACCGGTTTCACCCATCTCGCCTGCCGCTTCTGAAGCTGTGTCCTTCCGTGAGCCCAAGGTTCCGACGCCGGATAAATATGAGGGGGAGCTGGGAAGATGCCGTTCCTTCCTTATGCAGTGTGGATTAGTGTTCGATCTACAGCCCTACTCTTATGCCACAGACAAGGCTAGGATAGCCTTTGTGATTGAGTTGCTGCGTGGTCGGCGCTGGAGTGGGCTTCAGCCGTTTGGGAACGACAGGATCCCTGCATGGCTTCATACCAGGGGTTCACGGCCGAGATGAGGAAGCTCTTCGACCATTCCGTCCGAGGGAGGGACGCAGCTAGGCGCCTGTTTTCGCTTCGCCAAGGAACTCGCAGCGTGGCCGACTTCGTGATCGAGTTCAAGACGTTGGCTGTGGAGAGTGGGTGGAATGAGGAGGCTCTGCAAGCGGCCTTTTACCAGGGTCTGTCGGAGCAGCTCAAGGATGAGTTGATCTCCTATCCGGAGCCTAGTGACCTGGACAGCTTGGTAGCCTTGTCTATTCGGGTGGATAATCGAGTCCGAGAGCGAAGGAGGGAGAAGCAATGGGTTCCGGCCAACCGATCAGCTTCTCAGGTTCCAGTCGGGTCGTCAAACTGCGCGGCTCGCTAAAGTTGGGAGGACTTTTAGCGAGCCAGTTTCGACCTCTCAATACCTCTGTCAGACCCCGTTTCCCGGCTACCCTTATGAACAGGAATCAGAGCTTAGCGATTAACGCTTTTATCGATTCAGGTGCCGATGGAAACTTTCTTGATGCCGAGTTGGTGGAACAGCTGGGGCTTTCCAAGGAGCAATTGCCGGAAGCCATTGAAGCGACCACTCTGAACGGCAGTAGTCTGGCACGTATCACGATGAGGACTGAACCGGTTAAGATGCTGTTGTCGGGGAATCATTCTGAGATGATTTCATTCTTCATTCTGCCGTCTTCCCATGTTCCTCTGGTCCTTGGATACCCCTGGCTGAAGGAACACAATCCCACGTTCGATTGGGTGACGGGCAAGGTAACGAAGTTGGAGCCTTGATTGTCATGCTAACTGTCTCAAGACTGCCTGCCCCCATTCGGTTCCCAGTCAGGTGATTGAGGCTAAACCCCCAGATTTGTCCCTGGTTCCCGAGACATATCACGATTTGGGGGAAGTTTTCAGTAAGCAGAAGGCTCTGTCACTCCCTCCCCACCGACCATATGATTGTGCCATCAACCTGTTCCCTGGAGCTGTCTACCCCAAGGGAAGGTTATACAGTATCTCCCGACCTGAACGTGAGGCTTTGGAGACCTACATCAAGGAGTCCCTAGCTGCTGGTCTCGTTCGTCCCTCGTCATCACCCCTGGGGGGCAGGATTCTTCTTTGTGGGTAAGAAGGATGGCTCTCTTCGACCGTGTATTGATTATCGGGGGTTGAATGACATCACGGTCAAGAACAAGTATCCCCTGCCCTTGATGAGTTCTGCCTTCGACTCCTTACAGGGTGCTACGGTGTTCACCAAGCTAGACCTACGCAATGTCGTATCACATGGTCCGGATCAGAGAGGGGGACGAGTGGTTGACGGGTTTCAATACACCGATGGGTCACTCGAGTATCAGGTGATGCCGTTTGGACTGACCAATGCTCCAGCGGTATTCCAGAGTATGGTGAACGACGTCCTGAGAGATATGATCGGTCTCTTTGTGTTTGTTTACCTGGATGACATTCTGATCTTCTCGAAGGAACCTTCCGACCACGTCCAGCATGTCCGGCAGGTTCTGCAGCGATTGTTGGAGAATCGCCTGTTCGTGAAGGCCGAGAAGTGCGAGTTTCACGCCCACACGACATCCTTTCTCGGGTACATCATCTCCAGGGGAGAGATTAGGATGGACCAGGAGAAGGTTAGAGCGGTTCTGGAATGGGCCCAGCCCGGTACGAGATTGCAGCTCCAGAGATTTTTGGGGTTTGCGAATTTCTACCGCAGATTCATCCGGGATTACAGCCGTGTGGCCGCTCCATTAACTGCCTTGACTTCCAGTATCAGGACCTTCAAGTGGAATCCGGAGGCGGATCGAGCGTTTCTGGATTTGAAGAGGCGATTCACCAACGCACCGATTCTCTCTCAACCGGACACGGCCCGTCAGTTCGTCGTTGAAGTGGGACGCGTCTGATGTGGGAGTTGGCGCCATCCTGTCGCAGCGATGCTCCACGGACAGTAAACTCCATCCCTGCGCCTACTACTCTCGTCGCCTTTCGCCTGCGGAGAGGAATTACGATGTGGGTAACCGGGAGCTTCTCGCGGTGAAACTTGCCTTGGAGGAGTGGCGCCACTGGTTGGAGGGGGCGGAGCAACCGTTTATTGTCTGGACTGACCACAAGAATCTTGCTTACGTGCAATCGGCTAAACGTCTCAACTCCCGTCAGGCCAGGTGGGCGTTGTTTTTCGGACGATTCAAGTTTTCCCTGACGTTCCGACCTGGATCTAAGAACGGCAAGGCGGGACGCCTTGTCCCGGATGTTCTCCAAGACGGAGGAGAGTGGGTCCAAGACCGAGACAATTCTCCCCGGAACTGCGTCGTGGGAGCAGTTATGTGGAAGATTGAGGAGGAGGTGCTGGCGGCCCTTCGGACTCAGCCCGGTCCCGGTAACGGTCCACCCGGTCGGTTGTTTGTGCCTGAGTCGGTTCGTCCTGCTGTCCTCAAATGGTCCCACGCCAGCAAGATGGCTTGTCACCCTGGCGTGGCTCGGACAATGGCGTTTCTTCGCAGACGTTTTTGGTGGCCTGCCATGGCCGAGGATACTCGGGGTTTTGTTGCTGCCTGTCCAGTGTGTGCGCAGAATAAGAGTACCAATCGGCCCAGCTCTGGACTACTTCACCCCCTTCCTATTCCCCGGCGACCATGGTCGCATCTGGCCCTGGACTTCGTCACTGGGTTGCCCGCTTCTGAGGGGAACACGGTCGTTCTGACTATCGTGGACAGATTCAGCAAGTTCGCCCACTTTGTGCCAATTGCCAAGCTTCCCTCTGCCTCGGAGACGTCCGAGATCCTGGTTAGGGGAGGTTTTCAGGGTCCACGGTTTGCCCAGTGATATCGTTTCCGACCGTGGCCCTCAGTTTACCTCTGCTGTCTGGAAGTCCTTCTGTTTGGCCATTGGAGCTACAGTCAGTCTCACATCTGGTTTTCACCCCCAATCCAATGGTCAGGCGGAGAGAGCCAACCAGAAGATGGAATCCACGCTACGCTGCCTGGTCTCTTCCAACCCCACCTCCTGGGTCTCTCAGTTGCCTTGGGTTGAGTATGCCCACAATACTCTCCCTACATCTGCCACTGGGATGTCTCCCTTCCAGTGCCTGTATGGCTACCAACCTCCCCTGTTCCCTTCTCAGGAGAAGGAGCTCTCAGTGCCTTCTGTTCAGGCCCATATTCGTCGTTGCCACCGGACCTGGCATCGGGCCAGAAAAGCACTCCTTAGAGTTTCGGACCGGTATCAGCTCCAGGCGAATCGTCGCCGGATCCCCGCTCCCACCTACACCATCGGAGATAGGGTCTGGTTGGCCACACGGGATCTTCCTTTACGGACTGAGTCTAGGAAGTTGTTACCGAAGTTCATTGGTCCGTTTGTGGTGGAGAAGGTGATCAATCCGGTGGCAGTTCGACTCAAACTCCCGAGGACGCTCAGAGTCCATCCCACCTTTCATGTGTCCTGCCTCAAGCCTGTTTTCCTCAGTCCTCTGTTGCCTCCTCCGCCTCCTCCTCCTCCTCCTCGGATGATCGGAGGTGGTCCTGCCTACACGGTGCGTCGCATCATGGATTCCAGACGGCGGGGCCGGGGTTTCCAGTATCTCGTGGACTGGGAGGGGTATGGTCCTGAAGAGAGGAGTTGGATTCCGCGGCGACAGATCCTAGATGCTGACCTCATCCGTGACTTCTACCGCCTCCATCCTGGCGCTCCGGGAGTCCGCCCGGTGGCGTTCGTCGGAGGGGGGGTACTGTAACGATCCCGGCAGTCTGAGTCGGGTCCTGTCTGTGGACTAGTTTTTCTGTTCGTGATCTCCAGTTTCCCGAGGGTTCGGAACGCTCCGGGGAGCTCTCTTGATTTCCGCACCTGCATCCCATCAGCAATCTGCACACCTGGTCCTGATCATCACCCTTCTTAGGCTCTGGCCTAACATCCATTCCCTGCCGGATCGTTAGCCATGAACAGTAGGTTTACCAGAGTATCAGTCTTAGAGCCTAGCGTTAGTTTTGTTGTTTTTGCACCTTGTTGGGTTGTTGCTTACTTACCCCCGTTTTGTTCCATCTGCAGTCACCCGTCCGGAACCTTCATCCAACCTCTGCCTGGTGGTCGGCGGCTGCCGACCCAGGATGGGATCAACCACTGCACCCCCAACAACTAATCAACGCCGCCCGCTCTGTTCCCTGGATTATTCAGCATCACTCTTGAATTAGTAAATAAACACTCACCTTCGTTTCAACTTACCTTGTCCTGGTCTGCTTCTGGGTTCTGGCTTAGCAACTCGTGACACTGAGTTTAAGCATCAATACTTCCCAGAGTCCCTCTGATCTTTGATACCATGTTTTCCTTATAGTCTACAGAGAGAAGCTGTGCATGGTCATGTGCATGGAAGCCAAGTTGTGTTCCAGTCCCTGTGAGAGAGATTGAGGAGATTGAGAGTGAGTGCAGTTTGGAGTCAATAGCAGATAGCAGCGTCTGTTGTGGGACTCCTCAGTGCAGTGGCACCTGCCATGGAAGCCTCGTAGTCGGCAGTTAGGATCAGCACTCGGCTTTACAGCGATTAGAACACTCTGGAGGAGAAATCTGCTCCTCGCTGCGTTTATCTGGCTCACAACTTCTCAGTAATTAAAGTGTGTGCCAGGTTTGTGTGTTCATTGGCTGTCTGCAGCGTGCTTTTACAGACGGCCTCATTAAGGAGTAGGCCTCCTAAAGTTTAGCCCTGAATTATTCACTTTTAACAAGTCTACAGGGATTCACTCTAATGTGTGATATTTGGCATATGTTTTGAACGTATGCATTCAAACATACTGTATTAGAGACAAATTGCTCCACAAGGAATAGTATGTCTACATATGTATGTATACAGCCAATATCTTTATCAGCCAGATAAGGTTCAGATTTAATTTATCCGACCAGACCAATCGAGACAATATTAAAGGGAAATGTCACCGCTGATCTATTTTACTACATATGTCCATTAATATGATATTAACATACAGTGGGGGAAAAAAGTATTTAGTCAGCCACCAATTGTGCAAGTTCTCCCACTTAGAAAGATGAGAGTGTGACGATCCCGGCTGTCTGAGTCGGGTCCTGTCTGGTGACTAGTGTTCCTGTTCGTAATCTCCAGTTTCCCGAGGGTTCGGGAACGCTCCGGGGAGCGCTCTTGTTTTCCGCACCTGCATCCCATCAGCAATCTGCACACCTGGTCCTGATCATCACCCTTCTTAGGCTCTGGCCCAACATCCAGTTCCTGCCGGATCGTTAGCCATGAACAGTATGTTTGTCAGCGTATCAGTCTCTGAGCCAGTAGTGTTAGTTTTGTTGTTTTGCACCTTTTTGACTTGCTGTGTACTGACCTCCGTTTTGTTCTGTCTGCAGTCTCTCACCCGGAACCTTCACCCAACCTCTGCCTGATGGTCGGCGGCTGCCGAGCCAGTACGGACCAACCACTGCACCCTCAACAACCCATCCACGCCACCCGCTCTGTTCCCTGGATTATTCAGCCTCACTCGGAATCTATTAATAAACACTCACCTTTGTCTCAACGTACCTTGTCCTGGTCTGCTTCTGGGTTCTGGCTTAGTTAACCGTGACAGAACGATCCGGCCAGTAATGAACCCAGCGGACCTGGACTCTGTTCGCCATGCTATTACCCAGCAGGAGAAGATGTTGGGCCATCATAGCACGGTACTACAGGAGATCGCGTTGTCAGTTCGGAACCTTTCTACCGGTCTGACGGAGGTCCAGAACCAACGCAAGTGTCCGGTGGAGGATCCACTACCGGTTTCACCCATCTCGCCTGCCGCTTCTGAAGCTGTGTCCATCCGTGAGCCCAAGGTTCCGACGCCGGATAAGTATGAGGGGGAGCTGGGAAGATGCCGTTCCTTCCTTATGCAGTGTGGACTAGTGTTCGATCTACAGCCCTACTCTTATGCCACAGACAAGGCTAGGATAGCCTTTGTGATTGAGTTGCTGCGTGGTCGAGCGCTGGAGTGGGCTTCAGCCGTTTGGGAACGACAGGATCCCTGCATGGCTTCATACCAGGGGTTCACGGCCGAGATGAGGAAGCTCTTCGACCATTCCGTCCGAGGGAGGGACGCAGCTAGGCGCCTGTTTTCGCTTCGCCAAGGAACTCGTAGCGTGGCCGACTTCGTGATCGAGTTCAAGACGTTGGCTGTGGAGAGTGGGTGGAACGAGGAGTCTCTGCAAGCGGCCTTTTACCAGGGTCTGTCGGAGCAGCTCAAGGATGAGTTGATCTCCTATCCGGAGCCTAGTGACCTGGACAGCTTGGTAGCTTTGTCTATTCGGGTGGATAATCGAGTCCGAGAGCGAAGGAGGGAGAAGCAATGGGGTCCGTCCAATCGATCAGCTTCTCAGTTCCCAGTCGGGTCGGGTGGTGGACCAGAACACGTCGATCATTCTCCACCACAATGGATTAGTGGAGAGGTCCTCTCTCCCGATTCTGAACCCATGCAAGTGGGGCGGCACGGGTTAACCAAGGAGGAGCGTCAACATAGACGTAAGACCAACTGCTGCCTCTACTGTGGTAGCTCGGGACATTACATCTCCACTTGTTCCCGGCGGTCGTCAAACTGCCCGGCTCGCTAAAGTTGGGAGGACTTTTAGCGAGCCAGTTTCAACCTCTCAGTACCTCTGTCAGACCCCGTTTCCCGGCTACCCTTGTGAACAGGAATCAGAGCTTAGCGCTTAACGCTTTTATCGATTCAGGTGCCGATGGAAGCTTTCTTGATGCCGAGTTGGTGGAACAGCTGGGGCTTTCCAAGGAGCAATTGCCGGAAGCCATTGAAGCGACCACTCTGAACGGCAGTAGTCTGGCACGTATCACGATGAGGACTGAACCGGTTAAGATGCGGTTGTCGGGGAATCATTCTGAGATGATTTCATTCTTCATTCTGCCGTCTTCCCATGTTCCTCTGGTCCTTGGATACCCCTGGCTGAAGGAACACAATCCCACGTTCGATTGGGTGACGGGCAAGGTAACGAGTTGGAGCCTTGATTGTCATGCTAACTGTCTCAAGACTGCCTGCCCCCATTCGGTTCCCAGTCAGGTGATTGAGGGTAAACCCCTTGATTTGTCCCTGGTTCCCGAGACATATCACGATTTGGGGGAAGTTTTCAGTAAGCAGAAGGCTCTGTCACTCCCTCCCCACCGACCATATGATTGTGCCATCAACCTGGTTCCTGGAGCTGTCTACCCCAAGGGAAGGTTATACAGTATCTCCCGACCTGAACGTGAGGCGTTGGAGACCTACATCAAGGAGTCCCTAGCTGCTGGTCTCGTTCGTCCCTCGTCATCACCCCTGGGGGCTGGATTCTTCTTTGTGGGTAAGAAGGATGGCTCTCTTCGACCGTGTATTGATTATCGGGGGTTGAATGACATCACGGTCAAGAACAAGTATCCCCTGCCCTTGATGAGTGCTGCCTTCGACTCCTTACAGGGTGCTACGGTGTTCACCAAGCTAGACCTACGCAATGCGTATCACCTGGTCCGGATCAGAGAGGGGGACGAGTGGTTGACGGGTTTCAATACACCGATGGGTCACTTCGAGTATCAGGTGATGCCGTTTGGACTGACCAATGCTCCAGCGGTATTCCAGAGTATGGTGAACGACGTCCTGAGAGATATGATCGGTCTCTTTGTGTTTGTTTACCTGGATGACATTCTGATCTTCTCGAAGGAACCTTCCGACCACGTCCAGCATGTCCGGCAGGTTCTGCAGCGATTGTTGGAGAATCGCCTGTTCGTGAAGGCCGAGAAGTGCGAGTTTCACGCCCACACGACATCCTTTCTCGGGTACATCATCTCCAGGGGAGAGATTAGGATGGACCAGGAGAAGGTTAGAGCGGTTCTGGAATGGGCCCAGCCCGGTACGAGATTGCAGCTCCAGAGATTTTTGGGGTTTGCGAATTTCTACCGCAGATTCATCCGGGATTACAGCCGTGTGGCCGCTCCATTAACTGCCTTGACTTCCAGTATCAGGACCTTCAAGTGGAATCCGGAGGCGGATCGTGCGTTTCTGGATTTGAAGAGGCGATTCACCAACGCACCGATTCTCTCTCAACCGGACACGGCCCGTCAGTTCGTCGTTGAAGTGGGACGCGTCTGATGTGGGAGTTGGCGCCATCCTGTCGCAGCGATGCTCCACGGACAGTAAACTCCATCCCTGCGCCTACTACTCTCGTCGCCTTTCGCCTGCGGAGAGGAATTACGATGTGGGTAACCGGGAGCTTCTCGCGGTGAAACTTGCCTTGGAGGAGTGGCGCCACTGGTTGAGAGGGCGGAGCAACCGTTTATTGTCTGGACTGACCACAAGAATCTTGCTTACGTGCAATCGGCTAAAGCGTCTCAACTCCCGTCAGGCCAGGTGGGCGTTGTTTTTCGGACGATTCAAGTTTTTCCTGACGTTCCGACCTGGATCTAAGAACGGCAAGGCGGACGCCTTGTCCCGGATGTTCTCCAAGACGGAGGAGAGTGGGTCCAAGACCGAGACAATTCTCCCCCGGAACTGCGTCGTGGGAGCAGTTATGTGGAAGATTGAGGAGGAGGTGCTGGCGGCCCTTCGGACTCAGGCCGGTCCCGGTAATGGTCCACCCGGTCGGTTGTTTGTGCCTGAGTCGGTTCGTCCTGCTGTCCTCAAATGGTCCCACGCCAGCAAGATGGCTTGTCACCCTGGCGTGGCTCGGACAATGGCGTTTCTTCGCAGACGTTTTTGGTGGCCTGCCATGGCCGAGGATACTCGGGGTTTTGTTGCTGCCTGTCCAGTGTGTGCGCAGAATAAGAGTACCAATCGGCCCAGCTCTGGACTACTTCACCCCCTTCCTATTCCCCGGCGACCATGGTCGCATCTGGCCCTGGACTTCGTCACGGGGTTGCCCGCTTCTGAGGGGAACACGGTCGTTCTGACTATCGTGGACAGATTCAGCAAGTTCGCCCACTTTGTGCCAATTGCCAAGCTTCCCTCTGCCTCGGAGACGTCCGAGATCCTGGTTAGGGAGGTTTTCAGGGTCCACGGTTTGCCCAGTGATATCGTTTCCGACCGTGGCCCTCAGTTTACCTCTGCTGTCTGGAAGTGCTTCTGTTTGGCCATTGGAGCTACTGTCAGTCTCACATCTGGTTTTCACCCCCAATCCAATGGTCAGGCGGAGAGAGCCAACCAGAAGATGGAATCAACGCTACGCTGTCTGGTCTCTTCCAACCCCACCTCCTGGGTCTCTCAGTTGCCTTGGGTTGAGTATGCCCACAATACTCTTCCTACATCTGCCACTGGGATGTCTCCCTTCCAGTGCCTGTATGGCTACCAACCTCCCCTGTTTCCTTCTCAGGAGAAGGAGCTCTCGGTGCCTTCTGTTCAGGCCCATATTCGTCGTTGCCACCGGACCTGGCATCGGGCCAGAAAGGCACTCCTTAGAGTTTCGGACCGGTATCAGCTCCAGGCGAATCGTCGCCGGATCCCCGCTCCCACCTATACCATCGGAGATAGGGGTTTGGTTGGCCACACGGGATCTTCCGTTACGGACTGAGTCTAGGAAGTTGTTACCGAAGTTCATTGGTCCGTTTGTGGTGGAGAAGGTGATCAATCCAGTGGCAGTTCGACTCAAACTACCGAGGACGCTCAGAGTCCATCCCACCTTTCATGTCTCCTGCCTCAAGCCTGTCTTCCTCAGTCCTCTGTTGCCTCCTCCGCCTCCTCCTCCTCCTCCTCGGATGATCGGAGGTGGTCCTGCCTACACGGTGCGTCGCATCATGGATTCCAGACGGCGGGGCCGGGGTTTCCAGTATCTCGTGGACTGGGAGGGGTATGGCCCTGAAGAGAGGAGTTGGATTCCGCGGCGACAGGTCCTAGATGCGGACCTCATCAGTGACTTCTACCGCCTCCATCCTGGCGCTCCGGGAGTCCGCCCGGTGGCGTTCGTCGGAGGGGGGGTACTGTGACGATCCCGGCTGTCTGAGTCGGGTCCTGTCTGGTGACTAGTGTTCCTGTTCGTAATCTCCAGTTTCCCGAGGGTTCGGGAACGCTCCGGGGAGCGCTCTTGTTTTCCGCACCTGCATCCCATCAGCAATCTGCACACCTGGTCCTGATCATCACCCTTCTTAGGCTCTGGCCCAACATCCAGTTCCTGCCGGATCGTTAGCCATGAACAGTATGTTTGTCAGCGTATCAGTCTCTGAGCCAGTAGTGTTAGTTTTGTTGTTTTGCACCTTTTTGACTTGCTGTGTACTGACCTCCGTTTTGTTCTGTCTGCAGTCTCTCACCCGGAACCTTCACCCAACCTCTGCCTGATGGTCGGCGGCTGCCGAGCCAGTACCGGACCAACCACTGCACCCTCAACAACCCATCCACGCCACCCGCTCTGTTCCCTGGATTATTCAGCCTCACTCGGAATCTATTAATAAACACTCACCTTTGTCTCAACGTACCTTGTCCTGGTCTGCTTCTGGGTTCTGGCTTAGTTAACCGTGACAGAGAGAGGCCTGTAATTTTCATCATAGACACACGTCAACTATGACAGACAAATTGAGAAAAATAATTCCAGAAAATCACATTGTAGGAATTTTAATGAATTTATTTGCAAATTAGGGTGGAAAATAAGTATTTGGTCACCTACAAACAAGCAAGATTTCTGGCTCTCACAGACCTGTAACTTCTTCTTTAAGAGGCTCCTCTGTCCTCCACTCGTTACCTGTATTAATGGCACCTCTTTGAACTTGTTATCAGTATAAAAGACACCTGTCCACAACCTCAAACAGTCACACTCCAAACTCCACTATGGCCAAGACCAAAGAGCTGTCAAAGGACACCAGAAACAAAATTGTAGACCTGCACCAGGCTGGGAAGACTGAATCTACAATAGGTAAGCAGCTTGGTTTGAAGAAATCAACTGTGGGAGCAATTATTAGGAAATGGAAGACATACAAGACCACTGATAATCTCCCTCGATCTGGGGGGCTCCACGCAAGATCTCACCCCGTGGGGTCAAAATGATCACAAGAACGGTGAGCAAAAATCCCAGAACCACACGGGGGACCTAGTGAATGACCTGCAGAGAGCTGGGACCAAAGTAACAAAGCCTACCATCAGTAACACACTACGCCGCCAGGGACTCAAATCCTGCAGTGCCAGACGTGTCCCCCTGCTTAAGCCAGTACATGTCCAGGCCCGCCTGAAGTTTGCTAGAGTGCATTTGGATGATCCAGAAGAGGATTGGGAGAATGTCATATGGTCAGATGAAACCAAAATATAACTTTTTGGTAAAAACTCAACTCGTCGTGTTTGGAGGACAAAGAATGCTGAGTTGCATCCAAAGAACACCATACCTACTGTGAAGCATGGGGGGTGGAAACATCATGCTTTGGGGCTGTTTTTCTGCAAAGGGACCAGGACGACTGATCCGTGTAAAGGAAAGAATGAATGGGGCCATGTATCGTGAGATTTTGAGTGAAAACCTCCTTCCATCAGCAAGGGCATTGAAGATGAAACGTGGCTGGGTCTTTCAGCATGACAATGATCCCAAATACACCGCCCGGGCAAAGAAGGAGTGGCTTCGTAAGAAGCATTTCAAGGTCCTGGAGTGGCCTAGCCAGTCTCCAGATCTCAACTCCATAGAAAATCTTTGGAGGGAGTTGAAAGTCTGTGTTGCCCAGCGACAGCCCCAAAACATCACTGCTCTAGAGGAGATCTGCATGGAGGAATGGGCCAAAATACCAGCAACAGTGTGTGAAAACCTTGTGAAGACTTACAGAAAACGTTTGACCTGTGTCATTGCCAACAAAGGGTATATAACAAAGTATTGAGAAACTTTTGTTATTGACCAAATACTTATTTTCCACCATAATTTGCAAATAAATTCATTAAAAATCCTACAATGTGATTTTCTGGAGAAAAAAAATCTCATTTTGTCTGTCATAGTTGACGTGTACCTATGATGAAAATTACAGGCCTCTCTCATCTTTTTAAGTGGGAGAACTTGCACAATTGGTGGCTGACTAAATACTTTTTTTCCCCACTGTATCATATGTGTCATAGAAATTGAGAATTTCCTCACTACACGCAATTACGAGCGATTCTGCACCTCTACATCACCTAGTTGTAAGCAAACCATAATATCCAGAATTCACATCGATTTCAGGATGTGGAGGACCGCCCCATGGAGGTGTGAGAAATATCAAAATGACTGTAGCCAGCACTTTCAGCCAGAGGATTTAGAAACGGAACTGAATTCTCAACTGATGAGGTTGCCATGTTGTCAAACGTTGAAAAGTGATGCTATTCTATCGATTTTCCCTTTCACTTCAAAGAAGGAGCTATCCATTCAGCCAACATAAGCGCAGCAGAAAATAAACCAAGCTGAGGTAATGTAGCTAACGTTATCTAGCTAACTAGATATTTACAGTGAGGGGAAAAAGTATTTGATCCCCTGCTGATTTTGAACGTTTGCCCACTGACAAAAAAATGATCAGTCTATATATTTTAATGGTAGGTTTATTTGAACAGTGAGAGACAGAATAACAACAACAAAATCCAGAAAAACGCATGTCAAAAATGTTATAAATTGATTTGCATTTTAATGAGGGAAATAAGTATTTGACCCCCTCTCAATCAGAAAGATTTCTGGCTCCCAGGTGTCTTTTATACAGGTAACGAGCTGAGATTAGGAGCACACTCTTAAAGGGAGTGCTCCTAATCTCAGCTTGTTACCTGTATAAAAGACACCTGTCCACAGAAACAATCAATCAATCAGATTCCAAACTCTCCACCATGGCCAAGACCAAAGAGCTCTCCAAGGATGTCAGCGACAAGATTGTAGACCTACACAAGGCTGGAATGGGCTACGAGACCATCGCCAAGCAGCTAGGTGAGAAGGTGACAACAGTTGGTGCGATTATTCGCAAATGGAAGAAACACAAAAGAACTGTCAATCTCCCTCGGCCTGGGGCTTCATGCAAGATCTCACCTCGTGGAGTTGCAATGATGATGAGAACGGTGAGGAATCAGCCCAGAACTACACGGGAGGATCTTGTCAATGATCTCAAGGCAGCTGGGACCATAGTCACCAAGAAAACAATGGGTAACACACTATGCCGTGAAGGACTGAAATCCTGCAGCGCCTGCAAGGTCCCCCTGCTCAAGAAAGCACATATACAGGCCCGTCTGAAGTTTGCCAATGAACATCTGAATGATTCAGAGGAGAACTGGGTGAAAGTGTTGTGGTCAGATGAGACCAAAATCGAGCTCTTTGGCATCAACTCAACTCGCCGTGTTTGGAGGAGGAGGAATGCTGCCTATGACCCCAAGAACACCATCCCCACCGTCAAACATGGAGGTGGAAACATTGTGCTTTGGGGGTGTTTTTCTGCTAAGGGGACAGGACAACTTCACCGCATCAAAGGGACGATGGACGGGGCCATGTACCGTCAAATCTTGGGTGAGAACCTCCTTCCCTCAGCCAGGGCATTGAAAATGGGTCGTGGATTGGTATTCCAGCATGACAATGACCCAAAACACACTGCCAAGGCAACAAAGGAGTGGCTCAAGAAGAGGCACATTAAGGTCCTGGAGTGGCCTAGCCAGTCTCCAGATCTTAATCCCATAGACAATCTGTGGAGGGAGCTGAAGGTTCGAGTTGCCAAACGTCAGCCTCGAAACCTTAATGACTTGGAGAAGATCTGCAAAGAGGAGTGGGACACAATACCTCCTGAGATGTGTGCAAACCTGGTGGCCAACTACAATGAACGTCTGACCTCTGTTTTGCAGAGGGGTCAAATACTTATTTCCCTAATTAAAACGCAAATCAATTTATTACATTTTTGACATTCGTTTTTCTGGATTTTTTTGTTGTTATTCTGTCTCTCACTGTTCAAATAAACCTACCATTAAAATTATAGACTGATCATGTCTTTGTCAGTGGGCAAACATACAAAATCAGCAGGGGATCAAATACTTTTTTCCCTCACTGTAGCTAGCGAACTACAGTTGTTTATCTAAACCAAAATAGAGCTAACTAACGGTAGCTAACTCAGTTCCGTACATATGTGGGCAACCGCGGCATTCAAACAAGGTTGCAATGAAAACTAATGGGACTGTAGCGACTGTGTTGGCATCAAAATCCGGGGTAATGAACCAATAGTATTGGAGAAAAGTTGAAAACCTAACCCCGCTGACGCTGTACGTTAAAGTGTGACATGTCACGACGTAACGTACGGCACGCATTATTCAACTCATTCTGTGCCGTACAGCCTCTTTCCACCAGGTGTAGCACTTCTCTCGCAGATTAAAAACAAGAAAGGATCAATGGTGAGTGCAATGGTGAGTGTAAAGTTAATTACTTGTTAGTTCATCAATAGTTAATTCAATAAATTGTTAATTTTTCACATAGTCACTGCGAGCTATCATGACTCTCAAAAAACGTGACACCCACAGTTTAATTGTGAAGATACAATTAGCTCCGCCCTAAAAACCCTATTCAAAATCGACACAACCCTTCAAATAGGTATGTAATGAGACATTATATAAGCTCTTTATAGTGTTTTATTTACATTTTAGAGGTGGCTTGCGCTTCCCCACCCGCCATTTTTAAAAAGACCCGGCGGAGCTCCATTGCTTTCTTCAATCATGCAGAGACGGGCAACATGAAGGTCTCGTCATTGATTTTGCTGGAAAGGGGAGAAATTGTGCTTTACAATGGTATTCATATTTCAGTTGACCTGGAAGTATTACGTTTTTGGGACGCTAAAATAAGGTCAAATGTATGGAACAGCGCGATGTACAAAAGTGCGTTAGCTATCGTTAGCTTTCATAATACGCTGGCTAGACATTCCAAAGCATATCAATGTAATTAGGCAACTGCTATCTGGCGATGTGATTTGTACCTTTGTAAGCTGATGTTAGCCTAGTTAGGTGACATTAGCCAACCGTTAGCTATTTAGCTAACTAACTACTACAGAGGCTAACATGACTGTATTCTATTTAGAGTCCAATCCCATCAACATCTGCAGAGGCATCAGCATCAAGCTCAGCACCAGGAACTAGTGTAAGTCACCTTCTAAAATCTTACTAAAATCGACTAAATCTTTCCATGACTCCAAGATGAGCAAATAAATATACTGGAGCTAGGCATAAACATGGTCTGTGTCTTGTTGTCATAGATGGTGTGTTTATAAGTAGGCTACAACTTCTACTGTAGTTTTCTCTGTATTATGGAGGCTTAGTTGATTGTTCATGCAAGGCTTGAAGTCGAAATTAGAGAAAAGGAGGTATTAGTAAGAAGGGGATGTTGTGGGTAACTGACTGGTGTCTGTTGGGGGTCGGTATTGTGTGGGAAGGTTAGTATGCATGATGTATTGACATGAGGGGGGTGGGTGGATATAGTACCTTGTTTGAGTGTGTATTGATGGGGGAAAAGTAGTTAACTGTTGGCTAATCACAGTGTGTCCTACAGACTAATCCTGCTGCTGATGACGATGACCTTGACACCAGCTTTAGTAGTACAGAGCCTGTAGACCCATTGGATGAAAGCTTTCAGCCTGGAATAAGCTCAAGCTCAACATCATCTGACTTTGAAACACCAAATCACCAATACACTAAACTGTCTACAAGACAACTGCTGCTCGAACTTTCCACACCCTTGCAGTCAGTTCTTTGGCATGGGGGAAAAGGGGCTGTTAGTAAACTCTTCTAGCCTATTCACTCCATTGTTGGCAGTGCTTGTCTACTCAACAGCACAACTGTAGGTGCTCATACACAACAATACAAGACTAGACTGTCTACAAGTAAAGCCCCCCTCCAACAATTCACATCTTTGCTAACAGCCCAATGCCCCATTATTGACTCTGAGTGTAACAAAACACATACCAGTCTACTGTATCCTTTTTTGTTTACAGATTAACATGGTTTATTGTATGGTTGCACATCCTCATGATCAGTCTTTATATTTTACACATCCTCATGATCAGTGATTCATGTCTTTCCAGGAGACTTGCAGTACAAACCCATCAGTCGGTGGTGAAGAAAGTGTACGAGAAGCTTATCCACCTGGCTGTGGAGTGCAGAAAGGACCAGACGGTTGTCCACAAGGAGCCAAAATCTCAGCCCCCCAAACCCAACATCCCTGCCAACATCGCCACAGCGCCAAAGCTTGCAAAACCAGCTGACATTACCGAACACAAGAAGAGGTTTACCAGCTGAAGAGCATTCTGGAACCTGCCTGGAACATTCAACCAACACAACATCCATATTCAGTTAGACTGATGTAGTATAATATAGAATGCCTAGTATGCTCAGAACTGCATCGTGGTATACAGTGCATTCGTAAAGTATTCAGACCCCTTGACTTTTTCCACAAAAAAAACTACGTTACAGACTTATTCTAAAATGGATAAAAAAAACATTTTTGCAAATGTATTAAACATTTGAAAAACGGAAATATCACATTTACATAAGTATTCAGCACCTTTGGCAATGATTAAAGCCTCGAGTCTTCTTGGGTTTGACGCTACAAGCTTGGCACACCTGTATTAGGGCAGTTTCTCCTATTCTTCTCTGCAGATCAACCAATCAATCAAATGTATTAATAAAGCCCTTTCACATCAGCAGATGTCACAAAGTGCTATACAGAAACCCAGCCTAAACCCCAAACAGCAATCAATGCAGATGTAGAAGCACGAGGCTAGGAAAAACTCCCTAGAAAGGCAGGAACCTAGGAAGAAACCTAGAGAGGAACCAGGCTCTGAGGGGTGGCCAGTCCTCTTCTAGCTGTGATGGGTGGAGATCCTCTCAAGCTGGGTGGAGATCCTCTCAAGCTCTGTCAGATTGGAATGGGAGTGTTGCGGCGCAGCAATATTCAGGTCTCTCCAGAGATGTTTGATCAGGTTCAAGTCTGGGTTCTGGCTGGGCCACTCAATGACATTCAGAGACTTGTCCAGAAGCCACTCCTGTGTTGTCTTGGCTGTGTGCTTAGGGTCGTTGTCCTGTTGGAAGGTGAACCTTCGCCCCCAGTCTGAGTTCCTGAGCGCTCTGGAGCAGGTTTTCATCAAGGATCTCTCTGTATTTTGCTCCATTCATCTTTGCCTCGATCCTGACTATCTCCCAGTCTCTGCCACTGAAAAACATCCCCACACCATGATGCTGCCACCACCATGCTTCACCGTAGGGATGGTGCCAGGTTTCCTCCAGACGTGATGCTTGGCATTCAGGCCAAAGAGTTCCATCTTGGTTTCATCAGACCAGAGAATCTTGTTTCTCATGGTCTGAGAGTCCTTTAGGTGCCTTTTGGCAAACTCCTAGCGGGCTGTCATGTGCCTTTTACTAAGGAGTGGCTTCCGTCCGGCCACTCTACCATAAAGGCCTGATTGGTGGAGTGTTGCAGAGATGGTGGTCCTTCTGGAAGGCTCCCATCTCCACAGAGGAACTCTAGAGCTCTGTCAGAGTGACCATTGGGTTCTTGGTCACCTCCCTGAGCAAGGCCCTTCAGATCTGTGCCTCGACAAAATGCTGTCTCGGAGCTCTACGGACAATTCCTTCAACCTTATGGCTTGGTTTTTGCTCTGACATGCACTCTTAACTGTGGGACCTTATATAGACAGGTGTGTGCCTTTCCAAATCATGTCCAATCAATTGAATTTACCACAGGTGGACTCCATTCAAGTTGTAGAAACATCTCAAAGATGATGAATGGAAACAGGATGCACTTGAGCTCAATTTCGATTCTCATAGAAAAGGGTCTGAATATTTGTGTAAATAAGGTATTTCTGTTCTTTATTTTTTTATGAATGTGCAAAAATGTCCAAAAACCTGTTTTCACTTTGTCATTATGGGGTAATGTGTGTAGATTGCTTAGGATTTGTTTTATTTAATCCATTTTAAAATAAGGCTATAACATAACAAAATGTGGAAAAAGTCAATGGGTCTGAATAGTTTCCGAAGGCACTGTACCCACATATATCAAAATATACATACAGTGGGGAGAACAAGTATTTGATACACTGCCGATTTTGCAGGTTTTCCTACTTACAAAGCATGTAGAGGTCTGTAATATTTATCATAGGTACACTTCAACTGTGAAAGACGGAATCTAAAACAAAAATCCAGAAAATCACATTCTATGATTTTTAAGTAATTAATTTGCATTTTATTGCATGACATAAGTATTTGATCACCTACCAACCAATAAGAATTCCGGCTCTCACAGACCTGTTAGTTTTTCTTTAAGAAACCCTCCTGTTCTCCACTCATTACCTGTATTAACTGCACCTGTTTGAACTCGTTACCTGTATAAAAGACACCTGTCCACACACTCAATCAAACAGACTCTAACCTCTCCACAATGGCCAAGACCAGAGAGCTGTGTAAGGACATCAGGGATAAAATTGTAGACCTGCACAAGGCTGGGATGGGCTACAGGACAATAGGCAAGCAGCTTGGTGAGAAGGCAACAACTGTTGGCGCAATAATTAGAAAATGGAAGAAGTTCAAGATGACGGTCAATCACCCTCGGTCTGGGGCTCCATGCAAGATCTCACCTCGTGGGGCATCAACGATCATGAGGAAGGTGAGGGATCAGCCCAGAACTACACGGCAGGTCCTGGTCAATGACCTGAAGAGCGCTGGGACCACAGTCTCAAAGAAAACCATTAGTAACACATTACGCCGTCATGGATTAAAATCCCGCAGCGCACGCAAGGTCCCCCTGCTCAAGCCAGCGCATGTCCAGGCCCATCTGAAGTTTGCCAATGACCATCTGGATGATCCAGAGGACGAATGGGAGAAGGTCATGTGGTCTGATGAGACAAAAATAGAGCTTTTTGGTCTAAACTCCACTCGCCGTGTTTGGAGGAAGAAGAAGGATGAGTACAACCCCAAGAACACCATCCCAACCGTGAAGTATGGAGGTGGAAACATCATTCTTTGGGGATGCTTTTCTGCAAAGGGGACAGGACGACTGCACCGTATTGAGGGGAGGATGGATGGGGCCATGTATCGCGAGATCTTGGCCAACAACCTCCTTCCCTCAGTAAGAGCATTGAAGATGGGTCGTGGCTGGGTCTTCCAGCATGACAACGACTCGAAACACACAGCCAGGGCAACTAAGGAGTGGCTCCGTAAGAAGCATCTCAAGGTCCTGGAGTGGCCTAGCCAGTCTCCAGACCTGAACCCAATAGAAAATCTTTGGAGGTAGCTGAAAGTCTGTATTGCCCAGCGACAGCCCCGAAACCTGAAGGATCTGGAGAAGATCTGTATGGAGGAGTGGGCCAAAATCCCTGCTGCAGTGTGCAAACCTGGTCAAGACCTACAGGAAATGTATGATCTCTGTAATTGCAAACAAAGGTTTCTGTACCAAATATAAGTATTTGATCACCTACCAACCAGTAAGAATTCCGGCCCTCACAGACCTGTTCGTTTTTCTTTAAGTAGCCCTCCTGTTCTCCACTCATTACCTGTATTAACTGCCAACCAGTAAGAACCAGCTTTTCTGATGTATCAAATACTTATGTCATGCGAATAAAATGCAAAATAATTACTTAAAAATCATACAATGTGATTTTCTGGATTTTTGTTTTTCAGATGAAGTGTACCTATGATAAAAATTACAGACCTCTACATGCTTTGTAAGTAGGAAAACCTGCAAAATCGGCAGTGTATCAAATACTTGTTCTCCCCACTGTACATATGAATACACATACAGTGGGGAGAACAAGTATTTGATACACTGCCGATTTTGCAGGTTTTCCTACTTACAAAGCATGTAGAGGTCTGTAATATTTATCATAGGTACACTTCAACTGTGAGAGACGGAATCTAATCCAGAAAATCACATTGTATGATTTTTAAGTAATTAATTTTCATTTTATTGCATAACATCAGAAAAGCAGAACTTAATATTTGGTACAGAAACCTTTGTTTGCAATTACAGAGATCATACGTTTCCTGTAGGTCTTGACCAGGTTTGCACACACTGCAGCAGGGATTTTGGCCCACTCCTCCACACAGACATTCTACAGATCCTTCAGGTTTCGGGGCTGTCACTGGGCAATACAGACTTTCAGCTCCCTCCAAAGATGTTCTATTGGGTTCAGGTCTGGAGACTGGCTAGGCCACTCCAGGACCTTGAGATGCTTCTTACGGAGCCACTCCTTAGTTGCCCTGGCTGTGTGTTTCGTGTCGTTGTCATGCTGGAAGACCCAGCCGCGACCCATCTTCAATGCTCTTACTGAGGGAAGGAGGTTGTTGGCCAAGATCTCGCGATACATGGCCCCATCCATCCTCCCCTCAATACGGTGCAGTCGTCCTGTCCCCTTTGCAGAAAAGCATCCCCAAAGAATGATGTTTCCACCTCCATGCTTCACGGTTGGGATGGTGTTCTTGGGGTTGTACTCATCCTTCTTCTTCCTCCAAACACGGCGAGTGGAGTTTAGACCAAAAAGCTCTATTTTTGTCTCATCAGACCACATGACCTTCTCCCATTCGTCCTCTGGATCATCCAGATGGTCATTGGCAAACTTCAGACGGGCCTGGACATGCGCTGGCTTGAGCAGGGGGACCTTGCGTGCGCTGCAGGATTTTAATCCATGACTGCGTAGTGTGTTACTAATGGAGCCCCAGACCGAGGGTGATTGACCGTCATCTTGAACTTCTTCCATTTTCTAATAATTGCGTCAACAGTTGTTGCCTTCTCACCAAGCTGCTTGCCTATTGTCCTGTAGCCCATCCCAGCCTTGTGCAGGTCTACAATTTTATCCCTGATGTCCTTACACAGCTCTCTGGTCTTGGCCATTGTGGAGAGGTTGGCGTCTGTTTGATTGAGTGTGTGGACAGGTGTCTTTTATACAAGTAACGAGTTCAAACAGGTGCAGTTAATACAGGTAATGAGTGGAGAATAGGAGGGCTTCTTAAAGAAAAACTAACAGGTCTGTGAGAGCCGGAATTCTTACTGGTTGGTAGGTGATCAAATACTTATGTCATACAATAAAATGCAAATTAATTACAAAAAAATCATACAATGTGATTTTCTGGATTTTTAGATTCCGTCTCTCACCGTTGAAGTGTACCTATGATAAAAATTACAGACCTCTACATGCTTTGTAAGTAGGAAAACCTGCAAAATCGGCAGTGTATCAAATACTTGTTCTCCCCACTTTATGTATGTATATATATATACATATATATATACAGTACCAGTCAAAAGTTTGGACAGTCATACTCATTCAAGGGTTTTTCTTTATTTGTACTATTTTTTGCATTGTAGAATAATAGTGAAGACATCAAAACTATGAAATAACTCATATGGAATCAAAAAAGTGTTAAACGAATCAAAAAATATTTTCTATTTGAGATTCTTCAAATAGCCACCCTTTGCCTTGATGACAGCTTTGCACACTCTTGGCATTCTCTCAACCAGCTTCACCTGGAATGCTTTTCCAACAGTCCACATATGCTGAGCACTTGTTGGCTGCTTTTCCTTCACTCTGCGGTCCGACTCATCCCAAATCATCTCAATTGGGTTGAGGTCGGGGGATTGTGGAGGCCAGGTCATCTGATGCAGCACTCCATCACTCTCCTTCTTGGTAAAATAGCCCTTACACAGCCTGGAGGTGTGTTGGGTCATTGTCCTGTTGAAAAACACATTTTAGTCCCATTAAGCCCAAACCAGATGGGATGGCGTATCGCTGCAGAATGCTGTGGTAGTCATGCTGGTTAAGTGTGCCTTGAATTCGAAATAAATCACAGACAGTGTCACCAGCAAAGCACCCGCACACCATAACACCTCCTCCTCCATACTTTACAGTGGGAAATACACATGCGGAGATCATCCGTTCACCCACAACACGTCTCACAAAGACACGGCGGTTGGAACCAAAAATCTCAAATTTGGACTCAAAGCAGGTCTCTTCTTCTTAATGGTGTCCTTTAGTAGTGGTTTCTTTGCAGCAATTCGACTGTGAAGGCCTGATTCACACAGTCACACTCTAATGAACTATTTAGCAGAGGTAACTCTGGGTCTTCCTTTCCTGTGGCGATCTTCATGAGAGCCAGTTTCATCATAGCGCTTGATGGTTTTTGCGACTGCACTTGAAGAAACTTTCAAAGTTCTTGAAATGTTCCGTATTGACTGACCTACATGTCTGAAAGTAATGATGGACTGTTGTTTCTCTTTGCTTATTTGAGCTGTTCTTGACATAATATGGACTTGTTCTTTTACCAAATAGGGCAATCTTCTGTATACCCCCCCTACCTTGTCAAAACACAACTGATTGGCTCAAATGCATTAAGAAGGAAAGAAATTCCACAAATTAACTTTTAAAAAGGCACACCTGTTAATTTAAATGCATTCCACCTCATGAAGCTGGTTGAGAGAATGCCAAGAGTGTGCAAAGCTGTCATCAAGGCAAAGGGTGGCTACTTTGAAGAATCAAATATAAAATATATTTTGATTTGTTTAAATAACTTTTTTTTGATACTACATGATTCCATATATGTTATTTCATAGTTTTGATGTCTTCACTACATACTATATAAATTTTACGGACACAATCTATTTTACAATAGTAATATTTTGTTAGTTTTTAGTCCTATCCTTCATCTACCCTCAATCTTTCCCATCTATTTCTGATGTCCATCCAGTTTGATTTTGATTTGCCATATACTGTGCTGTTTCACAAAAGTTCTGAACTGATATACATTTTACGGACACAGTATATTTAAACATGTTTTAATAAAACAGTAGATTAGTCTGTCAATATAACAAATAAGTAGACATGCTTGTATTCACAACAAAGTTTATTTGCTCTGGAGACTGAGGTGAGTTTACACAGCAGTATGCAGGAACAGTTATGGCAATGTATGACATATATACAGTAGAAGGAAAATATACTAATAACGCATATAATAAATACTACAGTTCCACAAAGGGAATACTTGCATATGGGATACCTGGCGCCAACGAAGATGGCGGCCTCGCGACTAGCTCTTAGGAAATTTGCAGTATTTCGTTTTTTTATGTATTATTTTTTACATTATTATCTCAGAAAGTGTTTTGTATCATTACATACAGCTGTGAAAAACTATTGGATATCAGAGCGGCGGTAACTCACCAGCATTACAACCAGGAATACGACTTTCCCGAAGCAGATCCTTTCTTTGCTCTCCCCAGGGCAACTGAACTGATTCCAGTGGCTGACCCAAAACATCGCCGGCGGAAGAGAGGCACTCGGAGCGGCCTGCTGGTTCGACTTAGGAGGCGCGCACACCACCCACCGCTTCCAAGTATACTACTCGCTAACGTTCAGTCTTTGGTTAACAAGATCGACGAACTCCGGGCAAGGATTTCTTTCCAGAGAGACATCAAGGCCTGTACTTTGTTTCACGGAAACATGGCTCTCTCGGGATATTCTGTCGAAATCGGTCCAGCCAGAGGGGTTCTCAGTTCATCGCGCAGACAGGAATAAATATCTCTCCGGGAAGCAGAAGGGCGTAGGTGTGTGTTTCATGATTAACGACTCATGGTGTAATTGTAGTAACATACAGGAACTCGAGTCCTTTTGTTCACCTGACCTAGAATATCTCACAATCCAATGCCGACCGTATTATCTCCCAAGATAATTTTCTTCGATTATAGTCACGGCCGTGTATATCCCCCCTCATGCCGATACCACGACGGCCCTCAAAGAACTTCACTGGACTTTATGCAAACTGGAAACCACATATCCTGAGGCTGCATTGATTGTAGCCAGGGATTTTAAAAAGCAAATTTGAGGACTAGGCTGCCGAAGTTCTATCAACATATTGACTGTTGTACTCGCGCTGCTAAAATCCTCGACCATTGCTATTCGAACTTCCGCGATGGTGATAAGGCCCACCCCCGCCCTCCTTTCAGCAAATTTGATCACACAACTCCATTTTGCTCCTCCCTTCCTATAGACAGAAAATCAAACAGGAAATACCTGTGCTAAGGACTATTCAATGCTGGTCTGACCAATCGGAATCCGTGTTTCAAGATTGTTTTGATCACGCGGACTGGGATATGTTCCGGGTAGCTTCCGGAAATAATTTTGACGAATACACTGAAACGGTGACTGAGTTTATCAGGAAGTGTATAGGTGATGTTGTGCCCACTGTGACTATTAAAACCTACCCTAACCAGAAACCGTGGATAGATGGCAGCATTCACGCCAATCTGAAAGCACGAACCACCGCATTCAACCATGGCAAAGTGACTGGGAATATGGCAGAATTCAAACAGTGTAGCTACTCACTCCGCAAGGCAATTAAACTGGCAAAACATCAGTATAGAGACAAAGTGGAGTCGCAATTCAACGGCTCAGACACGAGACGTATGTGGCAGGGTCTACAGACAATCACGGACTACAAAAGGAAAACCAGCCACGTCGCCGACACCGACGTCTCGCTTCCAGACAAGCTAAACACCTTCTTCGCCCGCTTTGAGGATAACACAGTGCCTGGACAGGACTGTGGCCTTTCCTTCTCCGTGGCCGATGTGATTAAGACATTTAAGCATGTTAACCTCCACAAGGCTGCCGGCCCAGACGGCATCCCTAGCCGCGTCCTCAGAGCATGCACAGACCAGCTGGCTGGTGTGTTTATGGACATATTCAATCTCTCCCTTTCCCAGTCTGCTGTTCCGACATGCTTCAAGATGGCCACCATTGTTCCTGTACCCAAGAAAGCAAAGGTAACTGAACTAAATGACTATCGCCCTGTAGCACTCACCTCTGTCATCATGAAGTGCTTTGAGAGACTAGTCAAGAATCATATCACCTCTACCTTACCTGTCACCCTAGACCCAATTCAATTTGCTTACCGCCCCAATAGATCCACAGACGATGCAATTGTCATCACACTGCACACTGCCCTATCTGGACAAGAGGAATACCTATGTAAGAATGCTGTTCATTGACTATAGCTCAGCATTCAACACCATGGTACCCTCCAAGCTCATCATCAAGCTCGAGGCCCTGGGTCTGAACCCCGCCCTGTGCAACTGGGTCCTGGACTTCCTGACGGGCCGCCCCCAGGTGGTGAAGGTAGGAAGCAACATCTCCACTTCGCTGATCCTCAACACTGGGGCCCCACAAGGGTGCGTGCTCAGCCCCCTCCTGTACTCCCTGTTCACCCATGACTGCGTGGCCAAGCACGCCTCCAACTCAATCATCAAGTTTGCAGACGACACAACAGTAGTAGGCTTGATTACCAACAATGACGAGACCGCGTACAGGGAGGAGGTGAGGGCTCTGGGAGTGTGTTGCCAGGAAAATAACCTCTCACTCAACGTCAACAAAACAAAGGAGATGATCGTGGACTTCAGGAAACAGCAGAGGGTGCACCCCCCTATCCACATCGACGGGACCACAGTGGAGAAGGTGGAAAGCTTCAAGTTCCTTGGCGTACACATCACCGACAAACTGAAATGGTCCACCCACGCAGACAGTGTGGTGAAGAAGGCGCAACAGAGCCTCTTCAACCTCAGGAGGCTGAATAAATTTGGCTTGGCACCTAAAACCCTCACAAACTTTTACAGATGCACAATTGAGAGCATCCTGTCGGGCTGTATCACCACCTGGTACGGCAACTGCACCGCCCGGAACCGCAGGGCTCTCCAGAGGGTGGTGCGGTCTGCCGAACGCATTATCAGGGGCAAACTACCTGCCCTCCAAGACACATACAGCACCCGATGTCACAGGAAGGCCAAAAAGATCATAAAGGACAACAACCACCCGAGCTACTGCCTGTTCACCCCGTTATCATCCAGAAGGCAAGGTCAGTACAGGTGCATCAAAGCTGGGACCAAGAGAATGAAAAACAGCTTCTATCTCAAGGCCATCAGACTGTTAAATAGCCATCACTAGCACATTAGAGGCTGCTGCTGCCCATTGAAATCACTGGCCACTTTAAGAAATGGAACACTAGTCACTTTAACATTTGTTTACAGTCACTTTCATAATGTTTACATATCTTGCACTACTCATCTCGTATGTATATACTGCATTCTATTCTATAATATTCTACTGTATCTTAGTCCATGCCACTCTGTCATTGCTTGTCCATATAAGTATATTTTCTTAAATTCCATTCCTTACTAGTTTTGTGTGTATTAGGTATATGTTGTGAAATTGTTAGATATTACTTGTTAGCTATTACTGCACTGTCAGAGCTAGAAGCACAAGCATTTCGCTACACCCGCTATAACATCTGCTAAACACGTGTAAGTGACAAATAAAATTGGATTTGATTTGATTTGATTTGGTGTGTTTGGGTGGTTTACATCTCTTGAGAGTCATCAACCTCTTTGTATCCAAGCGGTATTGTCTGTGAGAGAAAGACTAAAGTTATATTACACATTCATGGGCAATCATTGTGCACTCTTTGTATTCCTACTGTAGCAGCATGGTGTAGAATATTAGAGATCTCACAGGCACACGTTAGCTAGCTAGCTACAACACACAGGTATAGTTACTCCAAGACTAATATGAGTCATCAAGCCAAACTCATTCCTTTACTCTCCGCCATCATCATCAAAACATTTCTACAGTTTTGCTCATAATGAGAGGCACTGAGGCTAGCTAGGCTAGTTCGCTAGCTAGCTATAACATTAGACCACAATACATTTTAGGTATAGCAAACAACCATTGGCTTGTAGTGGTTCTAGCAAGCACCGTTATGTCCAAATCGATCACCAAATTGTACTGTGCTAAACAACACTGCCTTGTTTAAAAGAGAGCTTGGTCATATTGCTAGTTAGCTACTGACAGCAAATCAATTCAGGGGATGGTCAAGAGTGTGCATGTCCTTCACCAGGTGCACTGCAGCCTGCTCTCGCCTGCTCTGCAGTGACGGGAGCTCTGTTAGAACTGCTCCACCTCTGGAAATGATCCTTAAGGCTGTCCTCTGCACCATGTCTAGTTGGGCCTGCTGCTTTTTACTGCATCCAACTAACAGCACTCCACCGTATTCCAGACAAGGCCTGACCAGTGTAGTATATACTATGACCTGATCTTCAGTGGGTAGGCCATTTCTGGCAAGAACAGTCAAAAAGTGCAGCCGTTTTGAGGCCTTCCTCACTGACTGCTCCACATGTGTGTCACCACTGAGGTTAGAGTCTAGATTACCACTGGTACTTCCTGTCCTCCTAGGATTAGTGGTGCAGGTTGTGGATGATCTCTTGAAAAACATATCAGAATTTCCACAGACTTTTTCCCATACAGGAGCATGTTGTTGGATGTGGCCCACTCTTCCAGCTGCTTTGCCTCCAAGCCTATGGAAGTGTCCTCTTGGATGCTGGTTAATGGTATGGCTCGGGACAGCCCTACATCGTCTGCATACCCAGTGTCCAGAGTGTCACTGAAGACAACCTTTCGGGTGGACATGTGAAGGAAAAACAGATATGGTGAAACCACGCCTTCTTGTGGCACACCAGAGGGGATCTCTGACCAAGGGCTAAATGTGCCATTTGCCATCGCCCTCTGCCTTCTTCCGATGGTGTAGCTGTGGTGCCAGGCAAGTAACCTTGGACACAGTTCAGTGTCAGACATATGTTGCAGGAGCTTTGCGTGATCTACTCGATCAAAGGCTTTGGACATATCAGCAAGTAACACCCTCAGCATTGTTGGTTTTCTGGAGTCTCTAGCTGTCAGCCAGGAGTGTGTGGCTTTCACAAGGGCGGTAGTAATGCTGGACTTAGGCATACTGATTTGTGCACTCAGATAAAACTGTTGGCATGAAGCGGCTAATTATTTAGCAGTTTCAGATAGACAGATCACGGTAACATAGCTCCTGTGAACCTGTAAACTAGCACTCTCCCCATTTTGAAAAGCCTGCCTTCGAGGGTGGGAACAAGGAAGTATGGCTCCCATCAGGCTGTAGTCTTTACAAAGCTAGGGAAAATGAGTCAACCTAGGTATCCTGCAATGTCCTGGCAGATAGGAACATTGTTGAAACAAGTCCAATAGCTCTATTGAACAAGGACAACAATATCTAATCACGTGATCATGTGATCGTGCAATCTGCGAAACACAAAGACCACAATAATTGCTACAAAACATGACTCCATTCATTTTTAGATCAGACAGCAGGCTCAATCAACCAATGACGTCATTGGTTGAACTCTCCCGGTGCAAAAATGACAAAATATAGCTACAATTTGTAGGGAGGCTGGAAAAACACCCCAAATAGTGTCTAGCAGTGAATTTTCCCTTTAACGTGGCCATTATATCTATTCAGTGACAGACACATAACAAGACACAATTTGATGATCAGGGATGGGCGATTAGCCATAAACATACACAAATGTTAGTAGTTCTTGCAAAATGAGTTGCCAGTAAGTCATACTATTCACTGACCAACACTGGGCTTATAATTTAGTTAGTCTCTGTGTTATCTGTTGTTTCATAACAAATCATAATGTCCTTAATCAATTTGCATCAATGTGCAACAACATGTCTTCCCATGGCCCATGCTGTCTAGTTGGAGTGAAAACTGCATTTCTCCCTCTGGTGAGAAAAACCAAGTAGACTATTCATTCAATTATGTCTTTCTGTTTGACACTCCTTCAGCCAAAGCTGCTCCCTAACCTCCCTCTTCATTCACAGGCAGGCAAATGTATCATAAGCATTTCATTTAAGCGTTACTCAATACAGATTAGGTGCTAAACACAACGGGGTGATGAATGTCTTCAATACATGCATGTCAGATTTAGAGCTTCAGAAATGGGATCTGCTTCCCCTTGTTAGCAACACAGACAGGCTATTCCCATGAGAAGGCATATCTCTGGAATCAGGAAGTCTGAACAATGAGTTTGGGATCCTGCCCACATTAAGCCACACTCTGCCAATCCTATCCCCATCCAGTCCCAGGATACATCCCAAATGGCACCCTATTCCCTAAATAGTGCACAATTTTGACAAAAGCCCCATTGCCCTTGATCAAAAGTAGTGCACTACATAGGGAATAAGGTGCTATTTGGGATGGAGACCCAGTCCCATCCAGCCCTGAATAGTTTTCCCTGAACAGATTTTCTTCATTTAATCAAAATCGGAATGGAAAAAGGACCTTGCGTGTCTCTGGAATATTTTTCCATTAACCATTTTGACACATGACTGACTGTGGGGGTTTATTGTTTTTTGAAGAACTATTAACAGCTGTACATTTGCATTTTAATACAGTTCTCCTCGACTACTAATGCATTTTGGTTCTTCAGCTTTGTGGCACCGCCTTATTCCTGGAACAATTCGGAGTTACTGCAGAAAGGCCCTCTGGCTTTAATCATTTTAATTGCCATGAAAAATTAGTTTCCATTAATCACTCCTGAATCTTCGCAACTGTGTTCCTCACGTGCCGCCATTACGGCTCACCCCCAAATTGTTGCTCATAATTTCCTGGAAAGTTTGGGATTGGATGAGGGTGGTGGCTAAATTACCACTGAATTTTAAATGGCAAATAAAGGTACACTTCAGGACACTTCCTCCCTCATAGACTTTTGTTCTACAGGACTTTGTTTTTGTTCTAGGACTAAAACATCCACAGGATATTTCCAATAAAGTTCACACTTGACTATACAGTAAGTTTGTTCATTAGTTGAGCACATTTATCGGTTCAGGTAAAATTGCCCCAAAGCTAATTTGACAATTACTGACAAAAGACAAAAACACACTCACATTATGTTAAACCTAAATGTCTATTACTTTCTTTCCATCTCACTTCCTATTGGTTGCCAATGAGTCATCATCCTGTCACGAGTTACAAAGCCAGAACCCAGAAGCAGACCAGGACAAGGTAAGTTGAAACGAAGGTGAGTGTTTATTTACAAATTCAAGAGTGATGCTGAATAATCCAGGGAACAGAGCGGGCGGCGTTGATTAGTTGTTGGGGGTGCAGTGGTTGATCCCATCATGGCTCGGCAGCCGCCGACCACCAGGCAGAGGTTGGATGAAGGTTCCGGACGAGTGACTGCAGATGGAACAAAACGGAGGTAAGTAAACAACAAACCAACAAGGTGCAAAAACAACAAAACTAACGCTAGAAGCTCTAAGACTGATACTCTGGTAAACCTACTGTTCATGGCTAACGATCCGGCAGGGAATGGATGTTAGGCCAGAGCCTAAGAAGGGTGATGATCAGGACCAGGTGTGCAGATTGCTGATGGGATGCAGGTGCGGAAATCAAGAGAGCTCCCCGGAGCGTTCCAGAACCCTCGGGAAACTGGAGATCCCGAGCAGAAAGACTAGTCCACAGACAGGACCCGACTCAGACTGCCGGGATCGTTACAGTACCCCCCTCCGACGAACGCCACCGGGCGGACTCCCGGAGCGCCAGGATGGAGGCGGTAGAAGTCACGGATGAGGTCAGCATCTAGGATCTGTCGCCGCGGAATCCAACTCCTCTCTTCAGGACCATACCCCTCCCAGTCCACGAGATACTGAAACCCCGGCCCCGCCGTCTGGAATCCATGATGCGTCGCACCGTGTAGGCAGGACCACCTCCGATCATCCGAGGAGGAGGAGGAGGAGGCGGAGGAGGCAACAGAGGACTGAGGAAAACAGGCTTGAGGCAGGAGACATGAAAGGTGGGATGGACTCTGAGCGTCCTCGGGAGTTTGAGTCGAACTGCCACCGGATTGATCACCTTCTCCACCACAAACGGACCAATGAACTTCGGTAACAACTTCCTAGACTCAGTCCGTAAAGGAAGATCCCGTGTGGCCAACCAGACCCTATCTCCGATGGTGTAGGTGGGAGCGGGGATCCGGCGACGATTCGCCTGGAGCTGATACCGGTCCGAAACTCTAAGGAGTGCCTTTCTGGCCCGATGCCAGGTCCGGTGGCAACGACGAATATGGGCCTGAACAGAAGGCACTGAGAGCTCCTTCTCCTGAGAAGGGAACAAGGGAGGTTGGTAGCCATACAGGCACTGGAAGGGAGACATCCCAGTGGCAGATGTAGGGGAGAGTATTGTGGGCATACTCAACCCAAGGCAACTGAGAGACCCAGGAGGTGGGGTTGGAAGAGGCCAGGCAGCGTAGCGTGGATTCCATCTTCTGGTTGGCTCTCTCCGCCTGACCATTAGACTGGGGGTGAAAACCAGATGTGAGACTGACTGTAGCTCCAATGGCCAAACAGAAGGACTTCCAGACAGCAGAGGTAAACTGAGGGCCACGGTCGGAAACGATATCACTGGGCAACCCGTGGACCCTGAAAACCTCCCTAACCAGGATCTCGGACGTCTCCGAGGCAGAGGGAAGCTTGGCAATTGGCACAAAGTGGGCGAACTTGCTGAATCTGTCCACGATAGTCAGAACGACCGTGTTCCCCTCAGAAGCGGGCAACCCAGTGACAAAGTCCAGAGCCAGATGCGACCATGGTCGCCGGGGAATAGGAAGGGGGTGAAGTAGTCCAGAGCTGGGCCGATTGGTACCCTTATTCTGCGCACACACTGGACAGGCAGCAACATAACCCCGAGTATCCTCGGCCATGGCAGGCCACCAAAAACGTCTGCGAAGAAACGCCATCGTCCGAGCCACGCCAGGGTGACAAGCCATCTTGCTGGCGTGGGACCATTTGAGGACCGCAGGGACGAACCGACTCAGGCACAAACAACCGACCGGGTGGACCGTTACCGGGACCGGGCTGCGTCCGAAGAGCCGCCATCACCTCCTCCTCAATCTTCCACCTAACAGCTCCCACGACGCAGTTCCGGGGGAGAATTGTCTCGGTCTTGGACCCACTCTCCTCCGTCTTGGAGAACATCCGAGACAAGGCGTCCGCCTTGCCGTTCTTAGATCCAGGTCGGAACGTCAGGGAAAAATTGAATCGTCCGAAAAACAACGACCACCTGGCCTGACGGGAGTTGAGACGTCTAGCCGATTGCACGTAAGCAAGATTCTTGTGGTCAGTCCAGACAATAAACGGTTGCTCCGCCCCCCTCCAACCAGTGGCGCCACTCCTCCAAGGCAAGTTTCACCGCGAGAAGCTCCCGGTTACCCACATCGTAATTCCTCTCCGCAGGCGAAAGGCGACGAGAGTAGTAGGCGCAGGGATGGAGTTTACTGTCCGTGGAGCATCGCTGCGACAGGATGGCGCCAACTCCCACATCAGACGCGTCCACTTCAACGACGAACTGACGGGCCGTGTCCGGTTGAGAGAGAATCGGTGCGTTGGTGAATCGCCTCTTCAAATCCAGAAACGCTCGATCCGCCTCCGGATTCCACTTGAAGCTCCTGATACTGGAAGTCAAGGCAGTTAACGGAGCGGCCACACGGCTGTAATCCCGGATGAATCTGCGGTAGAAATTCGCAAACCCCAAAAATCTCTGGAGCTGCAATCTCGTACCGGGCTGGGCCCATTCCAGAACCGCTCTAACCTTCTCCTGGTCCATCCTAATCTCTCCCTTGGAGATGATGTACCCGAGAAAGGATGTCGTGTGGGCGTGAAACTCGCACTTCTCGGCCTTCACGAACAGGCGATTCTCCAACAATCGCTGCAGAACCTGCCGGACATGCTGGACGTGGTCGGAAGGTTCCTTCGAGAAGATCAGAATGTCATCCAGGTAAACAAACACAAAGAGACCGATCATATCTCTCAGGACGTCGTTCACCATACTCTGGAATACCGCTGGAGCATTGGTCAGTCCAAACGGCATCACCTGATACTCGAAGTGACCCATCGGTGTATTGAAACCCGTCAACCACTCGTCTCCCTCTCTGATCCGGACCATGTGATACGCATTGCGTAGGTCTAACTTGGTGAACACCGTAGCACCCTGTAAGGAGTCGAAGGCAGAACTCATCAAGGGCAGGGGATACTTGTTCTTGACCGTGATGTCATTCAACCCCGATAATCAATACACGGTCGAAGAGAGCCATCCTTCTTACCCACAAAGAAGAATCCTGCCCCCAGGGGTGATGACGAGGGACGAACGAGACCAGCAGCTAGGGACTCCTTGATGTAGGTCTCCAAAGCCTCACGTTCAGGGCGGGAGATACTGTATAACCTTCCCTTGGGGTAGACAGCTCCAGGGAACAGGTTGATGGCACAATCATATGGTCGGTGGGGAGGGAGTGACAGAGCCTTCTGCTTACTGAACACTTCCCCAAATCGTGATATGTCTCGGGAACCAGGGACAAATCTGGGGGTTTAGCCTCAATCACCTGACTGGGAACCGAATGGGGACAGGCAGTCTTGAGACAGTTAGCATGACAATCAAGGCTCCAACTCGTTACCTTGCCCGTCACCCAATCGAACGTGGGATTGTGTTCCTTCAGCCAGGGGTATCCAAGGACCAGAGGAACATGGGAAGACGGCAGAATGAAGAATGAAATCATCTCCGAATGATTCCCCGACAACAGCATCTTAACCGGTTCAGTCCTCATCGTGATACGTGCCAGACTACTGCCGTTCAGAGTGGTCGCTTCAATGGCTTCCGGCAATTGCTCCTTGGAAAGCCCCAGCTGTTCCACCAACTCGGCATCAAGAAAGCTTCCATCGGCACCTGAATCGATAAAAGCGTTAATCGCTAAGCTCTGATTCCTGTTCACAAGGGTAGCCGGGAAACGGGGTCTGACAGAGGTACTGAGAGGTTGAAACTGGCTCGCTAAAAGTCCTCCCAACTTTAGCGAGCCGGGCAGTTTGACGACCGCCGGGAACAAGTGGAGATGTAATGTCCCGAGCTACCACAGTAGAGGCAGCAGTTGGTCTTACGTCTATGTTGACGCTCCTCCTTGGTTAACCCGTGCCGCCCCACTTGCATGGGTTCAGAATCGGGAGAGAGGACCTCTCCACTAATCCTTTGTGGTGGAGAATGATCGACGTGTTCTGGTCCACCACCCGACCCGACTGGGAACTGAGAAGCTGATCGATTGGACGGGCCCCATTGCTTCTCCCTCCTTCGCTCTCGGACTCGATTATCCACCCGAATAGACAAGGCTACCAAGCTGTCCAGGTCACTAGGCTCCGGATAGGAGATCAACTCATCCTTGAGCTGCTCCGACAGACCCTGGTAAAAGGCCGCTTGCAGAGACTCCTCATTCCACCCACTCTCCACAGCCAACGTCTTGAACTCGATCACGAAGTCGGCCACGCTGCGAGTTCCTTGGCGAAGCGAAAACAGGCGCCTAGCTGCGTCCCTCCCTCGGACGGAATGGTCGAAGAGCCTCCTCATCTCGGCCGTGAACCCCTGGTATGAAGCCATGCAGGGATCCTGTCGTTCCCAAACGGCTGAAGCCCACTCCAGCGCTCGACCACGCAGCAACTCAATCACAAAGGCTATCCTAGCCTTGTCTGTGGCATAAGAGTAGGGCTGTAGATCGAACACTAATCCACACTGCATAAGGAAGGAACGGCATCTTCCCAGCTCCCCCTCATATTTATCCGGCGTCGGAACCTTGGGCTCACGGAAGGACACAGCTCCAGAAGTGGCAGGCGAGATGGGTGAAACCGGTAGTGGATCCTCCACCGGAAACTTGCGTTGGTTCTGGACCTCCGTCAGACCGGTAGAAAGGTTCCGAACTGACAACGCGATCTCCTGTAGTACCGTGCTATGATGGCCCAACATTTTCTCCTGATGGGTAATGGCATGGCGAACAGAGTCCAGGTCCGCTGGGTTCATTACTGGCCGGATCGTTCTGTCACGAGTTACAAAGCCAGAACCCAGAAGCAGACCAGGACAAGGTAAGTTGAAACGAAGGTGAGTGTTTATTTACAAATTCAAGAGTGATGCTGAATAATCCAGGGAACAGAGCGGGCGGCGTTGATTAGTTGTTGGGGGTGCAGTGGTTGATCCCATCATGGCTCGGCAGCCGCCGACCACCAGGCAGAGGTTGGATGAAGGTTCCGGACGAGTGACTGCAGATGGAACAAAACGGAGGTAAGTAAACAACAAACCAACAAGGTGCAAAAACAACAAAACTAACGCTAGAAGCTCTAAGACTGATACTCTGGTAAACCTACTGTTCATGGCTAACGATCCGGCAGGGAATGGATGTTAGGCCAGAGCCTAAGAAGGGTGATGATCAGGACCAGGTGTGCAGATTGCTGATGGGATGCAGGTGCGGAAATCAAGAGAGCTCCCCGGAGCGTTCCAGAACCCTCGGGAAACTGGAGATCCCGAGCAGAAAGACTAGTCCACAGACAGGACCCGACTCAGACTGCCGGGATCGTTACACATCCATTGTCGGTGCCCTGAAGTTTGTTCCGTGAATGTCTGTGCCCTGATGTCTCTCTGTGTTCTCTTCTACTTGGTATTCAAGCCTCTCATATTTGGTATTCAGATGTAACATCTCCTTTGGTTTGAGTGAGGAACAGGAAGAGAAATACTTGACCCCTGTCAGAAGAGAGAGAAACTAACCTTTTATTTGAAAGCATCATCAGGAGCAACTGCCATTTCCACTCCTGTTATTTCCCCCGTATTACAGGGAAAGCAGCAGAAGGCCATATGCATTTCTCATAGGAGCAGAAATTTCAAATCAATTTTCAGTGACATTTTCATGTGGAGATTGAAACGAGAATCAAAGTTCTGGTTCGTAGGTGTAATTTTGAGCACAGAACGTACATGCCAGACCGTGGATGGTTTGTAACGCTATGTCGGTTCTTCAATCTGTTTTTAAAAAATCTGATTAAAATTCATACTAAGTAGTAGTTTAAATATAATCGAAGCAGCAGGTTTATAACATTTCTTTTTTTTTTAAGTACAACTTCTACAATTACTTTATTTTGATTATGTGACAAATAATATAGTCAATTTGTTCTGTCTGGAGGCAATCGTTGTAGCTTGTCTAACATTCTCTAACTCCTCCCTCCACTACCTCACCTCCCTCCCTTCCTTCCATCCTTCCTCCCTCCAAAATCCATTAAAACTAAATGAATAACTCTAAGTGACAGAGAGATGAAGGTTACCCTGGCACTTAATAATAACCGTGTCCCAGGGGGAGCCAGAGTGCCTGACTTCCAGAGTGTGAGTCTTTCCTACCCGTTGTTTGTTATTCTTATTAAAACTTCAAAAACACCATAAAAATATGTTAATGAACACTGATTGTGTCTGAAAGAGAGAGCACAGCCACAGGGCTTTGGAAAGAAGGTTGTCTGATTAAATTAATTACTTGGATAAGTACACACCCCTTATTCACCTCATCCAGCTCGTCCTCATATAGACTTCCTCATCTTTCAACCTTTTTTATCAGAATGTTATCAGAAACTCGCTTTTATGAACAAAACCCGACCTCTCGAGTCTCGATTAGCCTACATTGCTGCAAACACAGATCCAACTTTGGCCTCTGGGATGGGAAACTATAAGAAAAAACAAACATTCTCAGAGACATTTTACATTTTATTTTTGGATTTGAACTAAATGGGGATATCTGAGTGAGTTAAGCCTTGAGGTCATTATTCTGCGTCATTGGATCCGGTATAGGAAGATTGAAATGTGTTCGCTCATTTGTCTCTCCATCATCTCTCTCTCTCTCTCTCTCTCTCTCTCTCTCTCTCTCTCTCTCTCTTTCCATCACTCTGGGTTCTATTGACCGGGGTTAATGAAGTGGACTCCAGAGGAGGACCACTTTGTGTGGGACGTCAATATAATCTGAGGGTTATACTTTAACGTTTCATTATATTGTGGATGATATTTATATATTAGAGGGATATTTATGTATTATTTATGAATGCAGACAAATGCCCCTGTGGACGTGTTTATGTGGGTACATTTAAAACTATACAGTTAACATTATATAAAGATGTATGATGTATATTACCCTGATGTATAGTGACAAATCATCTACGTATATCAATGTATTAATCTATGCGCCTGGGGCTATAACATCAGTAAAACTAAAACAATATCACATTTGAATTTATTGATGCATGATAATCATGACAATGGTGTAACTGATCCAAGAGCCAGATTCAATTTGATCGCCTTTCGTCCTCTATGCACATTTTAAAGGCAATGTTCCCGTATTCAAGGAGACCACATTCATGGTAAAAGCTGCATATGTCGGCTCAATCGGAAATTGCCTTTAAATGTCAACCGCGCTATAACATGTATCTTCCGCGGCCCTGATTGAATCTAGGCCCAATAACAAGACACATAGCAATATTCTTGGTCATAAATATACAGATTAATTAATCTCTTCAATCTTAAAATCTGGTTGTCATTCATTAAAAGCCAATTCGTGGTGATATTCAGGTATTGTAAATGTAATTGAACAGAGTTCACCATCTGGGCCAACAACAACCTTGAGAGTGACCTGACCTCTGCTTTAGATTGGCTCATTTCAAAGGTTCAGAGGTCCCGTCACAGTTGAGAGAGTGATCTATACACATTCTTATGTACATTGGCGTGAAGTAAATAACCTGTTATGGAGTTCATGAAAAAATAATGATATACAGAAGCGTAATTCATCTAATGTTATGGAGGGGGCACTGATGGCCACATTCTCTATATTTGAATCAATAAAATAAGCTATATCTTGTTTATTTTTTAATTTATAAATGGATCAAATTGAAAGGGCACCTGTCCCCCCCAGTTCCAATAGGCCACTGATAGTAGGCCTACACACAGTGAATATGAGCCAAACATTTCTTAATGCTGATTCCAGCCAAAGGAGAAATGGTGTCTGACTCTTTTTTCTCCCTTTTGTCTCTGCTTGACAAACTTATCAATTACAAACAATAACTGAGGGACGCATCGGGTGAAGAGAGAGAGAGAGAGAGAGTTGGTGGCAAGGGTAAAATAGCTATTTGGATTCTTAGAGCCGTATGTACTGCAGCCTCACCTATAATGGGATTACTGTAGCCTCTGGTGGTGCTGTTACGACTGGCGATGGATCGATCGCAAAAAGGCAAGAGCATATTAAAAGGATTATAGATTAGCAATTAGATGTCTTCTCACTGACTGGGCGTATGGAGTTCTGACTGGGGGTATAGATTTCTGACTGGGGGTAGAGAGTTCTGACTGGGGGTATATAGTTCTGACTGGGGGTATAGTGTTCTGACTGGGTGTATAGAGTTCTGACTGGGGGTATAGAGTTCTGACTGGGGGTATAGATTTCTGACTGGGGATATAGAGTTCTGACGGTGAAGAGAGTTCTGACTGGGGGTATAGAGTTCTGACAGGGGGTATATAGAGTTCTGACTGGGGGTAGAAAGTTCTAACTGGGTGTAGAGAGTTCTGACTGGGGGTATAGAGTTCTGACTGAGGGTAGAGAGTTCTGACTGGGGGTATAGAGTTCTGACTGGGGGTATAGAGTTCTGACTGGGGGTAGAGAGTTCTGACTGGGGTATAGAGTTCTGACTGGGTATAGAGGGTTCTGACAGGGGGTATAGAGTTCTGACTGCGGGTATAGAGTTCTGACTGGGGGAGAGAGTTCTAACTAGGGTATAGAGTTCTGACGGGGGGTAGAGAGTTCTGAATGGGTGTAGAGGGTTCTGACTGGGGGTAGAGAGTTCTGACTGGGGTATAGAGTTCTGACTGGGGTATAGAGATCTGACTGGGGTTAGAGAGTTCTGACTGGGTGTAGGGAGTTCTGACTGGGGGGAGAGAGTTCTGACTGGGGTATAGAGTTCTGACTGGGGTATAGAGATCTGACTGGGGTTACAGAGTTCTGACTGGGGGTAGAGAGTTCTGACTGGGGTATAGAGTTCTGACTGGGGTATAGAGATCTGACTGGGGTTAGAGAGTTCTGACTGGGTGTAGGGAGTTCTGACTGGGGATAGACAGATGTATTTTGACTCCTACCAGTGTATAGCTATGGCAGGCTCCTCTGCCTAGCTCTGTTCCTGCTGCCTAAAATAAGTTAAATTGATTGATGAAATCATTACTACTTACTTCAAATCAAATTTTATTTGTTACATGCTTCGTAAACAGCAGTGAAATGCTTACTTACGGGTCCTTTTCCAACAATGGAGAATGAAAATAATAGAATAAAAAATAAAATTGTGACACAATAAATAAATACACAGTGAATAACGAATAACAATAACGAGTAAAAATAACATGGCCATATACAGGGAGTACCAGTACCGAGTCGATGTGCAGGGGTACGAGGTATTTGATGTAGCTATGTTCATATACAGTGGGGAGAACAAGTATTTGATGCACTGCCGAATTTGCAGGTTTTCCTACTTACAAAGCATGTAGAGGTCTGTAATTTTTATCATAGGTACACATCAACTGTGAGAGACGGAATCTAAAACAAAAATCCAGAAAATCACATTGGATGATTTTTAAGTAATTAATTTGCATTTTATTGCATGACATAAGTATTTGATACATCAGAAAAGCAGAACTTAATATTTGTAACAGAAACCTTTGTTTGCAATTACAGAGATCATACGTTTCCTGTAGGTCTTGACCAGGTTTGCACACACTGCAGCAGGGATTTTGTCCCACTCCTCTATACAGACCTTCTCCAGATCCTTCAGGTTTCGGGGCTGTCGCTGAGCAATACAGACTTTCAGCTCCCTCCAAAGATTTTCTATTGGGTTCAGGTCTGGAGACTGGCTAGGCCACTCCAGGACCTTAAGATGCTTCTTACGTAGCCACTCCTTAGTTGCCCTGGCTGTGTGTTTCGGGTCGTTGTCATGCTGGAAGACCCAGCCACGACCCATCTTCAATGCTCTTACTGAGGGAAGGAGGTTGTTGGCCAAGATCTCGCGATACAAAAAAGCTATATTTTTGTCTCATCAGACCACATGACCTTCTCCCATTCCTCCTCTGGATCATCCAGATGGTCATTGGCAAACTTCAGACGGGCCTGGACATGCACTGGCTTGAGCAGGGGGACCTTGCGTGCGCTGCAGGATTTTAATCCATGACGGCGTAGTGTGTTACTAATGGTTTTCTTTGAGACTGTGGTCCCAGCTCTCTTCAGGTCATTGACCAGGTCCTGCCATGTAGTTCTGGGCTGATCCCTCACCTTCCTCATGATCATTGATGTCCCACGAGGTGAGATCTTGCATGGAGCCCCAGACCGAGGTTGATTGACCGTCATCTTGAACTTCTTCCATTTTCTAATAATTGCGTCAACAGTTGTTGCCTTCTCACTAAGCTGCTTGCCTATTGTCCTGTAGCCCATCCCAGCCTTGTGCAGGTCTACAATTTTATCCCTGATGTCCTTACACAGCTCTCTGGTCTTGGCCATTGTGGAGAGGTTGGAGTCTGTTTGATTGAGTGTGTGGACAGGTGTCTTTTATACAGGTAACAAGTTCAAACAGGTGCAGTTAATACAGGTAATGAGGTGAGAACAGGAGGGCTTCTTAAAGAAAAATGAACAGGTCTGTGAGAGCCGGAATTCTTACTGGTTGGTAGGTGATCAAATACTTATGTCATGCAATAAAATGCAAATTAATTACTTAAAAATCATACAATGTGATTTTCTGGATTTTTGTTTTAGATTCCGTCTCTCACAGTTGAAGTGTACCTATGATAAAAATTACAGACCTCTACATGCTTGGTAAGTAGGAAAACCTACAAAATCGGCAGTGTATCAAATACTTGTTCTCCCCACTGTAGGTAAGGGTAAAGGTTAGATAATAGACAGTAGCAGCAGCATATGTGGTGAGTGTGAAAGTGTGTGTGTGGCGTTTGTATGCATGTGTTATGTGTGTTTGGGCATGTGTGGTGTGTGTGTGTGTGTGTGTGTGTGTGTGTGTGTGTGTGTGTGTGTGTGTGTGTGTGTATGTGTGTGTGTGTGTGTATTGGGGTGTCAGTGTAAGAATGTGTGAGTGTGTGCATAGTCAGTGCAAGAGAGTTAGTGCAAAAAAAGGGTCAATACAGGTAGTCCGGGTAGCCATTTGATTTGCAGTCTAGTTTAGCAGTCTTATGGCTTGGGGGTAAAAGCTGTTCAGGGTCCTGTTGGTTCCAGACTTGGTGCACTGGTACCGCTTGTCATGCGGTAGCAGAGAGAACAGTCTATGACTTGGGTGGCTGGAGTCTTTAAAAAAATGTTGGGCCTTCCAATGACATCGCCTGGTATAGAGGTCCTGGATGGCAAGGAGCTCGGCCCCAATGATGTACTGGGCCGTACTCACCACTCTCTGTAGATGTCACGTACGTTAAGAGAAGGGTCGGACCAAGGTGCAGCGTGAAAGGCGTACATGTTTATTTAACTAATAAACACACGACACAGTAACCAAAATAACAAACTTAACCGTGACGGTCTAAAGGGCTAACACACAAGCCTAAACAGGAACACAACAAGATCTCACAACACAGGCAGGAAAACTGGCTGCCTAAGTATGATCCCCAATCAGAGACAACGAGCGACAGCTGCCTCTGATTGGGAACCACACCCGGCCAGAGTTCTATAGGCCAGGGCGAGACAGTACCCCCCCCCCCCCCAAAGGTGCAGACTCCGGCCGCACAAACCTGACTGAATAGGGGAGGGTCCGGGTGGGCTTCCAGCCTCGGTGGCGGCTCCGGCTCCGGAGTGGAGCCACTGACCGGAGCTGGCTTGGGCACCGGTGGGGCGGACTGCTCTGGCTCCGGAGTAGAGCTGCTGACCGGAGCTGGACTGGGCACCGGTGGAGCAGACCGCTCTGGCTCCGGAGTGGAGCAACCGACCGGAGTTGGATCAGGCACCGGTGGAGCGGACTGCTCTGGCTCCAGAGTGGAGCCGCTGACCGGAGCTGGATCAGGCACCGGTGGAGCGGACTGCTCTGGCTCCGGAGTGGAACCGCTGACCGGTGCCGGACCAGGCACGGGTGGAACGGGCACGGGCCGTGCCGGACTGGCGACGCGCACCACTGGCTTGGTGCGAGGAGCAGGAACAGGCCATGCCGGACTGGCGACGCGCAACACCGGCTTGGTGCGAGGAGCAGGAACAGGCCGGGCCGGACTGGCGAGGCTCACCACCGGCTTGGTGCGAGGAGCAGGAACAGGCTGGGCCGGACTGGGAACACGCACCACTGGCTTGGTGCGAGGAGCAGGAACAAGCCGGGCCAGACTGGGAACACGCACCACTGCCTTGGTGCAAGGAGCAGGAACAGGTCGGGCCGGACTGGGAACACGCACCACTGGCTTGGTGTGAGGAGCAGGAACAGGCCGGGCCGGACTGGGAACACGCAACACTGGCTTGGTGCGGGGAGCAGGTATGGGGCGTACCGGACTGGGAACCGGCGCTGGAGGTCTCTGACTGTCTCCGTCCTTTACACTCCGTGCCCCGTCCTCCTCCAGTGAGGACTCCTCCTTGAGCCCCCACGAGTGCAGTGGTCGGGGCTCCTCTCTGTCGCTCCCCGACCACCCTTTTAGCCCCCCCAAATTTTTTTATTGGGGCTGTCTCTCCTTCTCCACCCTGATCCCTTTCAGGGCCTCCATCTGCCTTGCCAGATCCTCTCTTATCTCCCGCCAAGTCCATACTCTCTGCTCCTCCTGGGCACACTGCTTGGTCCATTGGTGGTGGGATCTTCTGTCACGTACGTTAAGAGAAGGGTCGGACCAAGGTGCAGCGTGAAAGGCAAACACACGACACAGTAACCAAAATAACAAACTTAACCGTGATGGTCCAAAGGGCTAACACACAAGCCTAAACAGGAACACAACAAGATCCCACAACACAGGCAGGAAAACTGGCTGCCTAAGTATGATCCCCAATCAGAGACAATGAGCGACAGCTGCCTCTGATTGGGAACCACACCCGGCCAAACATAGAAATACAAACCTAGAATATTCACACCCTGACCAAACTAGCTAGAGTTCTATAGGCCAGGGTGTGACAGTAGAGCCTTGCGGTCAGGTGCCTTGCACTTGCAATACCAAGTTGTGATGCAGCCAGTCAAGATGCTCTCAATGGTGCAGCTGTAGGTATTTTTGAGAATCTGAGGGCCAATGCCAAATCTTTCCTGCCTCCTGAGGGGGAAGAGGCGCTGTCAAGCCCTCTTCACAACTGTGTGGGTGTGTGTGGACCATGTTAATTCCCTAGTGACGTGGACACCGAGGAACTTGAAGCTCTCGACCCGCTCCACTACAGCCCCATCAATGTGGATGGGGGCATGCTTGGTGCTCAGTTTCCTGTAGTCCACGATCAGCTCCTTTGTCTTGCTGATGTTGAGGGAGAGGTTGTTGTCCTGGCACCACTTGCCAGGTGTGACATCCTCCGTACAGACTGCCTCACTGTCATCAGTGATCAGTCCTACCACCGTTGTGTCGTCAGCAAACTTGATGGTGTTGGAATCGTGCACAGCCAAGGAGTCGTGGAAGAACAGGGAGTACAGGAGGGGACTAAGCACACACCCCTGAGGGGTTCCCATGTTGATGGTCAACGTAGCGGATGTGTTGTTGCCCTCTCTCACCACTGAGCTGTAGTCAATGAACAGCATTCTTATATAGATATTCCTTTTGTCCACAAGGGCAGTGTGGAGTGCAATAAAGATTGCGTCATCTGTGGATCTGTTGGGGCAGTTTGCGAATTGGAGTGGGTCCAGGGTGTCTGGGATTATGGCATTGATGTGAGCCATGGCCTTTCAATGCATTTCATCGTCCGGAACATCTGTGTTGCTTGCCTCGAAGCAAGCATAGAAGGCATTTAGCTCGTCTGGTAGGCTCATGAGGCTGGACATCTCGCGGCTGGGTTTCCCTTTGTAATCTGTGATTGTTTGAAATCCCAGAACATATTCCAGTCTGTGCTAGCGAAACAGTCCTGTAGATTAGCATCTGGAAGGATGCTAATCTAGGAAGTGCGAGGGAGGGCCTTGTATGTGTTTCTGTGTGTGGAGTAAATGTGATCTAGAGTTTTGTGGCCTCTAGTTGCACAAGTGACATGCTGGTAAAAAAAACTGATTTCAAGTTTTCCTTCATTCCCTAATAAAAAGCAGGAGCTGGCACACAACCAGAGAAAATTATTTTGTGTAGGGTTGCTGACTAACGTTGGTGCTTAACCAAATAAATTACTGGGAGTTTATATATAGAGAGTGTGCGACTCTCTTTATGTATTTTTATAGCTTATAAGTTTCCCTGCATTAACATCATGTGAAAGTACATTTTCTTGTTTGCTTATGGCCCTATACAGCTCATTGAGTGTGGTCTTACCGCCAGCATCGGTTTCTGGTGGTAAATAGACAGTTACGAAAAATACAGATGAAAACTCTCTTGGTAAATACATAGTATGGTCTGCAGCTTATCATGAGGTATTTTTTCTAACTCAGGTGAGCAAAAACTCAGAGACTTCCTTAACATTAGAGAGCACGCACCAGCTATTGTTAACAAAGAGACACACACCTCCTCCCTTCGTCTTACTCAAGTCTGCTGTCTGGTCTTGACAATGCATAGAAAAACGAGTGAGATGCATTTTATCCATGTCCACATTCAGCCATGACTCTGAGAACATAGGATATTAAATTTTTTCAGGTCCTGTTGATAGGAGCTCATCCAGCTCATCCAAGACTTGGCTCCTCGAGGAACGTAGGGCCTCTGTAGTAAAGTTTTCCTTCGCCATTGGTCTTGGGCTTGATTCTTTGCCCTCTGGCCATGGATGGGGACTAAATACAGTTTTCTCATGTTTAGACTTTCTTCCAGGGTGAATTTCTTCCAAACAACCTCCCTAACCAGAGCGAGAGAGGGATCAGAGAGGCAGGAACTGGACTGTATCCAATGTATATTGATTTGCGGTTCTACCTTGCCCTCTGTTCGTGGTATTGGTGTAAATGCATTGCAAGGAATGTCTACAAACAAATGGACTTCTTCATTGGTTGTGACAGCTCTATTGTGCTTGATGGACAGGAACTAATTTCTCCATCATACACACGCAAATAAAAACAAAACAATGGGACCACATAAGTGGCTGATTAGGACCACCAGGTGTATGAGCAGACCCTATAAATGCAAATTTTGGGGGCTTTTTAGTATAGAGGATGGTTATGAAAGTCTGTGTGTTTCAAGGGTGCGGGGGCTTTTTAGTATAGAGGATGGTTATGAAAGTCTGGGTTTCAAGGGTGTGGGGGCTTTTTAGTATAGAGGATGGTTATGAAAGTCTATGGGTTTCAAGGTTGTGTGGGTTTTGTTCTGTATTTCTATGTACATGGGGGGTTTTCTCTGTTTTTACTACATTTTATATATATTTTAGGCTATTATAGAGGGCGGTTATGAAAGCTATGGCTGTCAGTTGGGTTTCAAGTGTGTTTGGGTTGTAGTTTCTTATTTCTGAACAACTGAAAATAACCATTTGAAATGATCAGCTTAAACAATAATAATCTATATTAGTATCATTGACACAGTCTGTGTCATGTAATGGATATATGAACTCACTGTTCCATTGACTGAGAGCATTGTTTCATGGTAATGGATTTCTGTAAGGGGAAATTCACCTATTCAGGTCATGTTTTGAGTCAGTTGTTTGTTGTTTTGTAAATGATAATAACTTCTTATTATTCATGAATTCAAAAGGCCCTTATGTAATGTGAACAAAATCACAATTGGATATACAATTTATGGATATTTTGTTACAAGTCTGGAAATACTCTTGATGAATGAATATAGACTACAATGTTCTTACTTCGATATTCATTTATCTCTCTTTCTGGACAAATTATTTTAAGAATAGGATATGTTTATTTTCTGTTAGATTTGATCGTCAAGGATGTCTGTCTCCTGTTTGACCATAAGGATAAGAAGATGGAGGGCTATCTTTCAGTAAAGAGAGAATGTGCAACAACATGTGGAGAAGACAAGCAGACAGAGAAGACGGTAAGAAGAAGAAACGATACCAGTATCAGTCTGATCATGGGAGACAATCTGAAACAAAATCTTCATAAATCAGATGAGAGGCTTTGGTGAGCGAAGGCTAGCCGCGACACACACACACACACACACACAATTTTATTTCACCAATTTGTGTCAAATTATGCTAATCTCTCCGTTAGTCCTATGAAAGGTATGGACATTATTCACAGAATTATGAGAATGCTACATATATTGAGAGCTTGGGACTGTAAGGTTATATCTGCATTTCTGTCCAAATTGAGCTATTGCCTTGTTCTGGTCAATGTTCTCTACCTATATAGTACTCTAAATACCCCAATTCATGTTGTTAAGTTTAAAATAATACAAGATAATAATTGCTGATACCATTCAAACCAATGAGGGTTTGGAACGTTAAAGACAATTATCTCAGAATCATCTTTTTGCAGATATAACCTTGTAGTCCCAAGATCTCAAAATGTTAAATGACTTCCCTAGGGGTGGATATCCTTCTATGATTAAATAATGCGCTTGTATTGAGCAGCCAGTTCTCAGGACCATTACCATGGCCATTACTCTTCCATAGATCACACCTCTAGGTGCTTAGACGCAGAGCACAGAGAACATAAGCAGACAGACCCCTGACTGTGCACTCTGGGGTAGAGAGAAAGAGAGAGAGAGAACAGAGAGAACAGAGAGAACAGAGAGAACAGAGAGAACAGAGAGAATGAGAGGAGGGGGTTGGAACACCAGCCGAGACAAAGAGGTCCACAGCACAGCAGTTTATAAGAGTTTTACATGGGTAACTGCAACATTTTCATTTACATTTTCGTCATTTAACAGACGCTCTTGTCCAGAGCAACTTACAAATTGGTGCATTCACCTTATGATAGCCAGTGGTACAACCACTTTACAAAATGTTATATATATATATACAGTGAGGGAAAAAAGTATTTGATCCCCTGCTGATTTTGTACGTTTGCCCACTGACAAAGACCTGATCAGTCTATAATTTTAATGGTAGGTTTATTTGAACAGTGAGAGACAGAATAACAACAACAAAAATCTAGAAAAATGTATGTCAAAAATGTTATAAATTGATTTGCATTTTAATGAGGGAAATAAGTATTTGACCCCTCTGCAAAACATGACTTAGTACTTGGTGGCAAAACCCTTGTTGGCAATCACAGAGGTCAGACGTTTCTTGTAGTTGGCCACCAGGTTTGCACACATCTCAGGAGGGATTTTGTCCCACTCCTCTTTTCAGATCTTCTCCAAGTCATTAAGGTTTCGAGCCTGACGTTTGGCAACTCGAACCTTCAGCTCCCTCCACAGATTTTATATGGGATTAAGGTCTGGAGACTGTCTAGGCTAATGTGCTTCTTCTTGAGTCACTCCTTTGTTGCCTTGGCTGTGTGTTTTGGGTCATTGTCATGCTGGAATACTCATCCACGACCCATTTTCAATGCCCTGGCTGAAGGAAGGATGTACTCACCCAAGATTTGACAGTACATGGCCCCGTCCATCATCCCTTTGATGCGGTGAAGTTGTCCTGTCCCCTTAGCAGAAAAACACCCCCAAAGCATAATGTTTCCACCTCCATGTTTGAAGGTGGGGATGGTGTTCTTGGGGTCAATGGCAGCATTCCTCCTCCTCCAAACACGGCGAGTTGAGTTGATGCCAAAGAGCTCGATTTTGGTCTCATCTGACCACAACACTTTCACCCAGTTCTCTTCTGAATCATTCAGATGTTCATTGGCAAACTTCAGACGGGCCTGTATATGTGCTTTCTTGAGGGGGGGACCTTGCGGGCGCTGTAGGATTTCAGTGTAGTTCTGGGCTGATTCCTCACCGTTCTCATGATCATTGCAACTCCACAAGGTGAGATCTTGCATGGAGCCCCAGGCCGAGGGAGATTGACAGTTCTTTTTTGTTTCTTCCATTTACGAATAATCGCACCAACTGCTGTCACCTTCTCACCAAGCTGCTTGGCGATGGTCTTGTAGCCCATTCCAGCCTTGTGTAGGTCTACAATCTTGTCCCTGACATCCTTGGAGAGCTCTTTGGTCTTGGCCATGGTGGAGAGTTTGGAATCTGAATGATTGATTGCTTCTGTGGACAGGTGTCTTTTATACTGGTAACAAGATGAGATTAGGAGCACTCCCTTTAAGAGTGTGCTCCTAATCTCAGCTCGTTACCTGTATAAAAGACACCTGGGAGCCAGAATTCTTTCTGATTGAGAGGGGGTCAAATACTTATTTCCCTCATTAAAATGAAAATCAATGTATAACATTTTTGACATGCGTTTTTCTGGATTTTATTTGTTGTTATTGTGTATCTCACTGTTCAAATAAACCTACCATTAAAATTATAGACTGATCATTTCTTTGTCAATGGCCAAACGTACAAAATCAGCAGGGGATCAAATACTTTTTTCCCTCACTGTATATATATTTTATTTTGGGTGGGGTAAGGGGGGGTAGAAGGATTACTTTGTCCTATCCCAGGTATTCCTTAAAGAGGTGGGGTTTCAAGTGTCTCCGGAAGGTGGTGAGTCACTCCGCTGTCCTGGCGTTGTGAGGGAGCTTGTTCCACCATTAGGGTGCCAGAGCAGCGAACAGTTTTGACTGGGCTGAGCGGGTACTGTACTTCTGCAGAGGTAGGGGGGCCAGCAGGCCAGAGGTGGATGAACGCAATGCCCTCGTTTGGGTGTAGGGACTGATCAGAGCCTGAAGATACGGAGGTGCCGTTCCCCTCACAGCTCCGTAGGCAAGCACCATGGTCTTGTAGCAGATGCGAGCTTCAACTGGAAGCCAGTGGAGTGTGCGGAGGAGCGGGGTGACGTGAGAGAACACCAGACGGGCTGCGGCATTCTGGATGAGTTGTAGGGGTTTCATGGCACAGGCAGGGAGCCCAGCCAACAGCGAGTTGCAGTAATCCAGACGGGAGATGACAAGTGCCTGGATTATGACCTGTGCCGCTTCCTGTGTAAGGCAGGCTCATACTCTGCGAATGTTGTAGAGCATGAACCTACAGGATCGGGTCACCGCCTTGATGTTAGCGGAGAACGACAGGGTGTTGTCCAGGGTCATGCCAAGGCTCTTTGCACTCTGGGAAGAGGACACAACGGAGTTGTCAACCGTGATGGCGAGATCATGGAATGGGCAGTCCTTCCCCGGGAGGAAGAGCAGCTCCGTCTTACCGACGTTCAGCTTGAGGTGGTGATCCGTCATCCACACTGATATATCTGCCAGACATGCAGAGATGCGATTCGCCACCTGGTTATCAGAAGGGGGAAAGGAGAAGATTAATTGTGTGTCGTCTGCATAGCAATGATAGAAGAGGCCATGTGAGGATATGACAGAGCCAAGTGACTTGGTGTATAGCGAGAATAGGAGAGGGCCTAGAACTGAGCCCTGGGGGACACCAGTGGTGAGAGCACGTGGTGCGGAGACAGATTCTCGCCACGCCACCTGGTAGGAGCGACCTGTCAGGTAGGACGCAATCCAAGAGTGAGCCACGCCGGAGATGCCCAACTCGGAGAGGGTGGAGAGGAGGATCTGATGGTTCACAGTATCAAAGGCAGCAGATAGATCTAGAAGGACGAGAGCAGAGGAGAGAGAGTTAGCTTTAGCAGTGCGGAGAGCCTCCGTGACACAGAGAAGAGCAGTCTCAGTTGAATGACCAGTCTTGAAACCTGACTGGTTTGGATCAAGAAGGTAATTCTGAGAGAGATAGCAAGAGAGTTGGTTAAAGACGGCACGCTCAAGAGTTTTGGAGAGAAAAGAAAGAAGGGATACTGGTCTGTAGTTGTTGACATCGGAGGGATCGAGTGTAGGTTTTTTGAGAAGGGGTGCAACTCTCGCTCTCTTGAAGACGGAAGGGACATAGCCAGCGGTCAAGGATGAGTTGATGAGTGAGGTGAGGTAAGGGAGAAGGTCTCCGGAAATGGTCAGTAGAAGAGAGGAGGGGATAGGGTCAAGCGGGAAGGTTGTTGGGCGGCCGGCCGTCACAAGTCGCAAGATTTCATCTGGAGAGAGAGGGGAGAAAGAAGTCAAAGCATAGGGTAGGGCAGTGTGAACAGGACCAGCGGTATCATTTGACTTAACAAACGAGGATCGGATGTCGTCAACCTTCTTTTCAAAATGGTTGACAAAGTCATCCACAGAGAAGGAGGAGGGGGTGGAGGGGGAGGAGGATTCAGCAGGGAGGAGAAGGTGGCAAAGAGCTTCCTAGGGTTAGAGGCAGATGCTTGGAATTTAGAGTGGTAGAAAGTGGCTTTAGCCGCAGAAACAGAGGAAGAAAATGTAGAGAGGAGGGAGTGAAAAGATGCCAGGTCCGCAGGGAGTCTAGTTTTCCTCCATTTCCGCTCGGCTGCCCGGAGCCCTGTTCTGTGAGCTCGCAATGAGTCGTCAAGCCACAGAGCAGGAGGGGAGGACCGAGCCGGCCGGGAGGATAGGGGACATACATTTACATTTACATTTTAGTCATTTAGCAGACGCTCTTATCCAGAGCGACTTACAGTTAGTGAATACATATTTTAATTTAAAAAAAATATATATATTCTGGCCCCCCGTGGGAATCGAACCCACAACCCTGGCATTGCAAACGCCATTCTCTATCAACTGAGCTACATCCCTGCCGGCCATTCCCTCCCCTACCCTGGACAACGCTGGGCCAATTGTGCGCCGCCCATGAGTCTCCCGGTCGCGGCCGGCTGCGACAGAGCCTGGATTCGAACCAGGATCTCTAGTAGCACAGTTAGCACTGCAATGCAGTGCCTTAGACCACAGCTAGCCTCGTGCTTCACCGGACTCAGCCGAATACAATACTAACCTACAATAATTACCTACAATAACCTACGATAACCTACGATAACTACCTAGATAAACTACCTACAATACCTAACTACAATCTAAATACATGGTTTAAGCTTTACTCGACACCATATAAGCCAAGCTTACCTCCCGCCAGAGAGAGACACAACCGCACCCGACGCACACCTCCAGCCAGCACAACCAACTGCAGTAACTGCAACTAGCTTTTCACATGCACATGATCTTCAGGTCTTTCGTAAGAGCCATGTTCTATGATACACCCTAATATTAATAATAAACATGTTTTTATCGATCAATGATTTGAAATCCCAATACCACTCCCTTCACTCAAACATCTGTCTTCACCAAAATAGATCAATGGCATGGCATCAGATGTGCCGTTGCAGCCCGATACTGAGCATCCTCTGTGTGGCCATCTCCATTAATGCGAACTTGACAAACTCTTAGCCTGCATAATCAGTGCTGTCCCAGTGAGCGGATGACGAGAGGACCGTGAAGAACTTCCTCAGGAGTCATCGTTGTCATGTTCAAAGCCCTGCCACCTGCAATTAACATCAACGAGAAACGAGACAGCAGTAGTAGCCAGGCTGACATTGAGTTATATGACAACCTGTCAGCCTCTACCCTCTCTCTCTCTCTCTCTCTCTCTCTCTCTCTCTCTCTCTCTATCTCTCTCTCTCAGTCCCTCTCTATATATTTTTCTTCCCCTCTCTTCCTCTCTCTCTCACTGTGCCTATAAAGTGTGGGGGGGTGGGGAAGAAAAATATATAGAGAGGCAACTCAATATTAGAAAGGTGTTCCTAATGTTTGGTATACTCAGTGTAGGTCTGTAGTCTGTAGTTCTTGATCATCCACATCATCACCCAGGTCTAATTTCATATCCTCTGAATTGGAATTAATATTAATTCCATCTAAAAAATAGATTTCTGATGAGCTGGAATCTCTGGGGACCCAGCTTTATAAAGACTGTTATAAACGTTAGGTATGATTTATTTCCACAGGGGTCCAAAGATATTTCCCCTTTTTAGACTTTGCATTGCATTAATTGCTCTGTCTGAATTTAACTTCTTGATGTGGCAGTATAGTAATTTGCCAGGCTCAGCCTCGTCAAAGTGGTCATAGAAAGACCGTAGGAGTACAGCTGAGCTGTTTGCAGTCATTGAGTTTATCACTTGTTTTTTGGGGGATCTATGAAAGTCTCTTTACCCAGTTCCCTAATGTTCTTGTGCAGTCTAGTTTTTAGGTGAGCTGAAGTCAGGGACTTGCTTTTCTAAGGATGAAATCTTGTTCTATGTGCTGATACATTCCTTCTGCTTCATCATTTGTGAATTATTTCTAGAACTTGATTACTACTTAGGAATGTGACAGAGATGGATTTGGTATAATCACCAAGATGGCAAAATGAAATTTAGTTGAAATTAATGATAGATTTCCCAGATGTGTTCACAGGTGTCAGGTTTACACTGTGACATCATTATGACATCCTGATATATAAATATACACATTCATAAACTTCAGATAAAGTTTTCTATTCAGACTTTGTATGTAGGTGTGTTAATCAAGATACATTGTTTTGTCCAGTGTTTTGGTCGTCTCAAAAGCCTGAAAATACAAGTATTTTAATAAGGAACGTTTTTTTTAATTGCTCATTTACTAAATCACAAGGTGGTGAAAGTGGGAATCACAGCAGGGCGGAGGAACATTTTGTTTCACACATTATCTCATTGCAGTAATTATTCATTATGAAAAAGTTGTTATGCAATTCTTGCATTATTAGCAATTGGAAATGTATATCATGATGATTTTACATCTGGGGTGGCTTGATTGCATTAGGGCATCTGGTTTGTGGACTTTAGAATCCAATGAGAACCCAAAGTGTGTCACGACTTCCTCCGAAGCTGCCTCCTCTCCTTGTTCGGGCAGGGTTCGGCGTTGCCCACGTCCACCTCCAGCGCACCGTGCGTCGCCAGAAAGCCAACGCTGACCGCCACCGCAGTGAGGCCCCGGTCTTTGTATCGGGTGATCGGGTCTGTCTCTCGACCCGGAACCTGCTCCTCCGCCTGCCCTGCCGGAAAGCTGAGCCTGCAGTTTGTGGGGCCGTTCAACATCCAGAGGAGAGTTAACAAGTTACGTATAAGTTGCTGCTACCTTCTGTTTACCGTATTAACCCCTCGTTTCACATATCTCTCCTCAGGCCAGTGGTGGCTGGTCCTCTCCAGGAGTCTGAGGTGCGGGAGGTCCCTCCGCCCCCTCTGGACATCGAGGGGCCCCCGGCGTACTCCGTCCGTTCCATCCTGGATTTGAGGCGTCGGGTGGGGGGCCTTCAGTGCCTTGTGGAGTGGGAGGGGTACGGTCCGGAGGAGCGGTGCTGGGTTCCGGTGAAGGATGTCCTCGATCCCTCCCTGTTGCGGGATTTCCACCGTCGCCATCCAGCTGGCCCTGCTCCGCGTCCTCCTGGCCGTCCACGAGGCCGGTGTCGGCGCCCTGCTGGAGCTGCGCGTCAAGGGGGGGTGGGTACTGTCACGACTTCCTCCGAGGCTGCCTCCTCTCCTTGTTCGGGCAGGCTTAGGCGTTCGTCGTCACCGGCCTTCTAGCCACTGCCGCTCCTCATCTCATCATTCCATTTGTTTTTGTCTTGTTTTTACACACACCTGGTTCATATCCCCTCATCAGTCCCTGTATAAGTATTCCCTCTGCCCCCCTTGTCTTTGTGTGTGATTGTTTCTTTGTGGAGGTGTCGCTAGCTCGGTTGAGCATCATGTTACTTTTGTCGCCGGAATATTCACCGGTGTGTTTTGTTTCCCCAGTGCGTATTGAAGTCGCATTGTATTTTGTTTTCGCATTGCTGCGAAGTACTGTATTGGACGAATAAACCGTATTCTGTGATTCACACCTCTTGCGCCTGACTCCGTCCTCATCACCCACTACAAAGTAGGAGCATTAGTCTATTAAAATGTTACTACATTCTGTGGACCCTTAATGATGTGAGATAGTGCTTCATTTTTCAGAGACTAACGATGCATTGTGTTCCTACCTATTTGTGCTCAAAGGAGACCGCTTCCTCTGCATAATGAAAGCAGTTTAATCTGGCTTTTGGTTTTTCTGCAACTGACTGCTCACTGGGGGGAAAAGAGACCGTCGTGATGCTGTAATATCAGAGCGTGGCCAGGTACGACTGTTGCTATAGCAATTGTAATTACAAAGGGTTCATTAACTCTCTACAGTTTTACCAGTTATAGTGGGGTTTCACATTAGGAAGACATTTACATATTCAGGAAATTAATGCTATTGTCAGGAAACCAATGTCATTCAAATGAGAGCAAGCAACCCCCCGACCAAGTGGGTTATGCTGATATTGGTATATCTGTAGAATAGTGAACATTTGCTTTGCCTGAGGAATACAGAGAATTAATGTAGAGGGTATATGACCCTAATATGATGTACTATCTGACTCCATTATTATGTGAAGGCTATAGGCCCATAACCGTATCCAGTGGGTCACTACTCAGAATACTACACTGTGCATTCTGAAAGTATTCAGACCCCTTCACTTTTTCCACATTTTGTTATGTTACAGCCTTATTCTAAAGTGGATTGAATTGTTTTTTCCCCTCATCAATCTACACACAATACCCCATAATGACAAAGCAAAAACAGGTTTTTAGACATTTGTATATATTTATTAAAAATAAAAAATGGAAATATCACATTTACATAAGTATTCAGACCCTTTACTCAGTACTTTGTTGAAGCACCTTTGGCAGCGATTACAGCCTCGAGTCTTCTTGGGTATGACGCTACAAGCTTGGCACACCTGTCTTTGGGAAGTTTCTCCCATTCTTCTCTGCACAGCTGTTTTCAGGTCTCTTCAGAGATGTTCGATTGGGTTCTGGTTGGGCCACTCAAGGACTTTCAGAGACTTGTCCCGAAGCCACTCCTGCGTTGTCTTGGCTGTGTGCTTAGGGTTGTTGTCCTGTTGGAAGGTGAACCTTTGCCCCAGTCTGAGGTCCTGAGCGCTCTGAAGCTGGTTTTCATCAAGGATCTCTCTGTATCTCTCTGTACTCTGTCAGAGTGACTCGATGGTCATTCTGACAGAGCTCCAGAGTTCCTCTGTGGAGATGGGAGAACCTTCCAGAAGGACAACCATCTCTGCAGCACTCCACTAATCAGGCCTTTATGGTAGAGTGGTGTCGTGACGTGACTTTTAATATTAATCTGAAGACTGTTTTATCTAATTAACTAACTATGTTTAATTGTTACTCGATTAAATTAATCATGTAACAATTAACTCATTAGGATTTGGGGCACCACGAGAGCAGTTGTTTAAAGAGTTACCATCTCAGAATTAAACTCTAGAACAGTCATACTCAAATGGCGGACCGCGGTCCGTGTCCGGACCCAGCAAAGAGTTAATACGGACCGAACAGCACCAAACGATATCGAATTCAGTAAATTAATTTCAGACAGCTTTCAAACATGATCGACCGGGCGCCGTTTCCCAAGTGCAGCGCAGCCTCTCTCTGTCTCTAGCAGTGGTGAAGAAACACCAGCTTGGGGCCGCGTCCTATCCAATTAGTCTCATCCAATCGCATAAATATATGAAAATATCTTCGACAGTGAAAGACGGTGTTGGGACTGGGAGCAAGCAGCAGGCAGACACACACGGAAATACGTCCAACGATAGACATTGTGTCACGGTTTCGGCCGAGGCTGCCTCTCTTCCTTGCTCGGGCAGGCTTCGGCGCTCGTCGTCTCCGGAATACTAGCTGCCACCGTTGCATGTTTCTATGTTCGTTTGCTTTTGTCTGATTGTTGTCACACCTGTTATCATTTAGTGTCATTAGTGTCCTATATAGTTCTCGTTGTGTTTGTCAGGTGTTGTGTGTGATTGTATTCTACTGTCGTGCCGGTAGGCTGGTATTCCACTGTTTGCTCGGTTGAGCTATTTTCTCCAGATTGTTTGGAGTGTTTTGTCGCACCTGTTAGTGCGCCCGTTATTTTCGCCTACGTGCGGAGTTTCGCCTCAGGGCATTTAGTCGTGTTTTGTTTTTTCTTGTGTGCACCTACTAAAGTCTTTTGGACTAACGTTCTGCGTCCTGCGCCTGATTCCACCACCACACCCACCTACATCTACCTTGACACATTGTAAATGTGAGGATGGCTTTATTCAAAGTAAAGAAAAGTTGATAGCGAAAATCGCATTTTCATAGACGAGTGGACAGACAAGTACGCATTCATTCTCCCCACAACAAGTTCAAAACCAATATGCTCAGAGTCCGTAGCGCTCGTGAAAAGTGCCAATGTGAAGCGCCACTATGACACAAAACACAGTCATTTAGAGCAAACATATTCCCAAAACACAGAGGTGAGTACGAGAAAAATTAATCAGCTCAAAGCCCAATATGCGAGGTCCACCAAAGTTCTTGTGCATTCCCTGACAGCCCAAGAACGTGCAATGGAGTGCTCACTGAGAATAGCTTGGGTTTTGGGAAAACGCAAAAAGCCATTTACTGACGCAGAGATGGTTAAAGAATGCATGAGTGAAGTTGCTGAGACCTTGCTTGATGGTAAACAAAAAGATGAGCTGAAGGAAAAGATCAAACAGATCCCACTGTCAGATTCCACAGCAATGAGAATAACTTAAATATTAGCTGAAGATGGTTTCACAACTTGATGAGGCCATTCAAAATGCACCATGCATTTCTTTAGCTGTGGATGAATCAACAGATACCACCGATAATGCCCAGCTTCTGGTATTTGTGAGATTTTATGACAAAACAAAAAAGGAATTCTGTGAGGACCTGTTGGGTTTAACAACTCTTGAAGCACACACACGAGGAGAGGACATTCATGAGGCCATCAAAGGGATGCTGACAAAAAGGGGGATAGATCTGAAGTCGGTGGTCTCCATCACCACAGATGGAGCTCCAGCCATGATAGGAAGAGGGAGGGGACTGGTTGCACGTTTGAAAGAGGACCACCCTGACCTGACATCTTACCACTGCATCATCCACCAATCTGTCCAGTCTGGGAGAAGTGTATGCTGAGGTCATGACAACAATGATGAAACTGATCAACTTTATGAGAACATCATCATCCCTACAGCATCGTCTGCTAAGAGGCTTTCTGACAGAGGTTAATGCCACAGCACAACAATGTCAGATGGCTCAGTAAAGGCAGGGTTTTGGAGCGCTTTTGGGCCATTCGGGAGGAGATCAAATCTTTCCTATCAGAGCAAAAGAGTGAAAAGGCAACTCAGTTTACAGAGTTTTGGGAAAATGTGGAGAAAATGCAAACAGCTGCATTTTTGGCAGACATTACATCACATCTTAATGAGCTCAATGTTAAGCTACAGGGACAGAACAACACAGTGTGTGATTTGATAACAGCAGTACGGGCTTTCCAGAGGAAATTTGAGATTTTCAAGACTGATCTCCAGGGAGAACTTGTCCACTTCCCCAAACTTTTGGAGCCAACCCAGGGAGAGAAAGATGTGCCCCACTATGGTGATTTCATACAGAAGCTGATGGAGAACTTCAAGGCTCGCTTTGATGACTTTGCTCTTGGAAGACAACTGCTGCCGTCCATGCAGAACCCATTCTTGGTCACAAATGTCACCAAGTTTTCAGTGGAAGCAAAACAGACCTTCAGATGGGTAAATGTTGCATCACTACCAATGGAGTTGATTGAACTGCAAGAAAATGTGGCATTGAAAGAGTAGGATGGTGATTTTGACCATGTCAGTTTCTGGGGAAAGATGGTGCCTGCAGCACGTTTTCCTGTTCTAAACAAAATGGTATTACACATCCTGACCATGTTTGGTTCCACATACTGCTGTGAGTCAGCCTTCTCCACAATGAACATGAGTAAAACCAAATACCACACCAGGCTCACCAATGAACAGCTGCACCAGTGTTTTTGAATTGCACTCACACCATTTTTGCCAAAGTTCAAAGTATTGGCAGGAGAAAAAAAGCGTAATTTCTCTCATTAGTTATTGATGCAAGGCTCAGAGTGACTTGTGCATGCATGGAACACAGTCTGTGCACTCAGATTTTCTTTTCTATTGGACTCTCCTTTGTTCGCCATAAAATGTGCACTTTAGTTTATTATTTATACAATTAAGAGAAATGCAAGGCCCATGTACATTGGCTCAGTCACTTTTTTGCATACAGATTACTATGGGAAAACTATTCTTCAGCAATGTTGTCACAAATGTGCACTTTATTTTATTTTTGTAAAAAGAGAAACCATTCATTTTTTAAATACTTTTTGTTGTACTAATTTCTTACATTTCTTTGAAGCAGCATGACAAATAGTAATAGCCTACTTACTACTACAGTACAGGCTGTACAATGCACATTTTCACAGTCAAAATATAGAAGTTGTTTGTAATTCATTAAAATTGATCTGATTGCTCATTTAATGTATTTAATTGTAGTCCTGAAAACATTTGATATAAAACCATGTATCCCAAATCATAATATGGACAATGGTAAGTTTGTTACTATGCTGTACTAGAGCACCGATAAATGACAATATCTATTCTATCAGGACCTTTTCCACTTAGGGAATGTGTGTGACTGGTCCTTCTCAAACTGTATTTGAACACCCCTGCTCTTGAAGGTCTATACCTATCACATCGATAAACAGTCAACTTATTAATCATAACCTCATATCATATCATCATTCGTAACCTCCTTGCAACTGCAAAAACCAGAGCCTTACTTATGATTCCGTACTACACAAATTGGTTTAATTATTTATTTACTAGCTAATTAAACGTGAACACAGGATAACATACACATTCTGCACCGGTTATTGACTGGAGAAAACAGGTCTCTAGTGGACTGACAATAACATGGCAGCTTGTTAAAGAAGAGAGGAAGAGGGAGAGAGAGAGGGACAGAGATACTTAATACGTTGAAAACATTCAGAAACTACTCTCACCTACAGTACCCATATACTTGGCACGCGAACCGCCGCCCGCTTTGAGTAAGAAATCATGAATGTATTTACGTGAAATGCGGCCTTGGAAAGGGGTTGGGCCTTTCCGCGGCACGCTTGTAAGGCTCTTCTTGTCCAAAATAGTTCACAATGTCCTTCTTCGTAGTTGTCCGGTCTCCAATGACTTGTCATATAGTCCTGAACAGAACTACAGAATTGATTTTCCTTCCCTTCGCTCTGGAAGTTGCTTCTTTGAAGATAGGCTAACCAGCCATATTGATGGTTCCCCAGTGGGGTGATGAGAGTAGCGTAACAGGATGGCTTGAGCAGAGAAATAGGATGGGCCTATTTAAATTCCCTTTTGAAGATACTTTACTTAGGACAGCTAATCAGCCGTACCAGTGATTGTCCGGGAGGGGAGTTTATTCTCTCCACCTCGTGTTGAGATTCAAATTTACAACCATTTTAAACGTGTAGCTCCCGCTTTCACGTTTTAAAAAATTTCTTTACCAAACCTTTATGCACTCTGGTCGAAAGGAGCAGTTCCGTCAGGTTGAAACGCTCTCTGACCTCACTCAGGGCGTGGCTACTAACTGTGCAAAGTTTTATGGAAAAGTCTTATCTCTAAATGCTCCTAAAATCACATTCCTATCTTAACAAAAATACTTTCATAATTTTCATATTTCACGCACAACGTATAGGATGGACATTTCGTACATGTCGTGGACATACTTTCCAAGTTACAGTATATCCTTTATAACATTTTTAATGACATCACAAAATAACAAACCAAACGACATTAGTTTTCTATAGATCACCTCTGATCATTCCCCACGTTCTCTGTTAGAAATATTGTTCCATTATTCGATTTAGAACGTGTTAGAGTTCGGCGGGAAAAGTCTGTGGAACAAAGAACATTCCATTGGTTAATACTGGAGAGGGAGACCCTGGGCCTTCTCTCTATGATTTACAACAGGGCATGAGGTGTCATACCGGCCAAGTTCCCTCCTCCCCCTCTCTGTGGGTGAAAGGGGGTCTGGTTGAAGTTATTCATTGCAAACATGATCTGACCTATTTGGATCCTCACAGGACAGTCATGACAGTGGCCAGACGGAAGCCACTCCTCAGTAAAAGGCTCATGACAGCCCACTTGGCCATGAGAAACAAGATTCTCTGGTCTGATGAAACCAAGATTGAACTCTTTGGCCTGAATGCCAAGCGTCATGTCTGGAGAAAACCTGGAACCATTCTTACGGTGAAGCATGGTGGTGGCAGCATCATGTTGTGGGGATGTTTTTCAGCGGCAGGGACTGGGAGACTAGTCATGATCAAGGGAAAGATGAACGAGTGAGGGGAACGGCACCTCCGTACCTTCAGGCTCTGATCAGTCCCTACACCCAAACGAGGGCATTGCGTTCATCCACCTCTGGCCTGCTGGCTCCCCTTCCTCTGCGGAAGCATAGTTCCCGCTCAGCCCAGTCAAAACTGTTCGCTGCTCTGGCACCCCAATGGTGGAACAAGCTCCCTCACGACGCCAGGACAGCGGAGTCACTCACCACCTTCCGGAGACATTTGAAACCCCACCTCTTTAAGGAATACCTGGGATAGGATAAGGGAGGTAGCTCAGTTATTAGAACATGGCGTTTGCAACGCCAGGGTTGTGGGTTCAATTCCCACGGGGGGCCAGTATAAAAATAAAAATAAAATTAAAATGTATGCACTAACTGTAAGTCGCTCTGGATAAGAGCGTCTGCTAAATGACGTAAATGTAATGTAAATGAAGCAAAGTACAGAGAGATCTTTGATGAGAACCTGCTCCAGAGTGCTCAGGACCTCAGACTGGGGCGAAGGTTCACCTTCCAACTGGACAACGACCCTAAGCACACAGCCAAGACAACGCAGGAGTGGCTTCGGGACAAGTCTCTGAATGTCCTTGAGTGGCCCAGCCAGAGCCTGGACTTGAACTCGATCCAACATCTCTGGAGAGACCTGAAAATATCTGTGCAGCGATGCTCCCCATCCAACCTGACAGAGCTTGAGAGGATCTGCAGAGAAGAATGGGAGAAACTCCCCAAATACAGGTGTGCCAAGCTTGTAGCGTCATACTCAAGAAGACTTGAGGCTGTAATCGCTGCCAAAGGTGCTTCAACAAAGTACTGAGTAAAGGGTCTGAATACTTATGTAAATGTGATATTTCAGTTATTTATTTTTTTATACATTTGCAAAAATTCTAAAAACCAGTTTTTGCTTTGTCATTATGGGGTGTTGTGTGTAGATTGATGAAAAAATGTAATCAATTTTAGAATAAGGCTGTAATAAGGTCAAGGGGTCTGAATACTTTCCGAATGCACTGCATGACATATCTTACCTTGTTTTGGTATCATACTTATAACAATTCCCACTACGACCTCCAACGAGCCAGCAGACAGTCAAAACGTTAATACAGGGCTAAGATCAAATCCTACTACACCGGTTCTGACGCTCGTCGGATGTGGCTGGGCTTGCAAACTATCACAGATTATCAAGGGAAACCCAGCCGCAAGCTGCCCATTGACTCGAGCCTACCAGACAAACTAAATTCCTTCTGTGCTCGCTTCGAGGCAAGCAACTCTGAACCATGCATTAGAGACCAACTGTTTCGAACAATTGTGTGATCTCGCTCTCCGTAGAAGATGTGAGTAAGACCTTTAAACAGGTTAACATTCACAAGGCCGAGGGGCCAGACGGATTACCAGGACGCGTACACAGAGCATGCGCTGACCAGCTGGCAAGTGTCTTCACTGACATTTTCAACCTCTCCCTGTCTGAGTCTGTAATACCTACATGTTTCAAGCAGACCACCATAGGCCCTGTGCCCAAGAACACCAAGGTAAACTTTCTAAATGACTATCGCCCCATAGCACTCACAGCTGTATCCATGAAATTCATTGAAAGGCATGTCAAGGCTCACATCAGCACCATCATCCCAGACACCCTGGACCCACTCCAATTCGCATACCGCCCCAACAGATCCACAGATGAAGCTCTCTCTATTGCACTCCACACCGCCCTCACCCACCTGGACAAGAGGAACACCTACGTGAGAATGCTGTTCATTGACTATAGCTCAGTGTTAAACACCATAGTGCCCTCCAAGCTCATCACTATGCTCCGGACCCTGGGACTGAACACCTCCCTCTGCAACTGGATACTGGACGTCCTGACGGGCCACCCCAGGGGGTGAGGGTAGGCAAGAACACATCCGCCACGCTGACCTGCAATACAGGGGCCCCTCAGGGGTGAGTGCTTAGTCCCCTCATGTACTCCCTGTTCACCCACAACTGCGTGGCAGCGCACGATTCTAACACCATCATTAAGTTTGCTGATGACATGACTGATCACCGACAATGATGAGACAGTGTATAGGGAGGAGGTCAGTGACCTGGCAGTGTGGTGCCAGGACAACAACCTCTCTCTCAACGTCAGCAAGACAAAGCAGCTGATTGTGGACTGCAGGAAACGGAGGGCCAAGCACACCCCCATCCACATCAATGGGGCTATAGTGGAGCGGGTTGAGAGCTTTAAGTTCCTCGGTGTCCACCTCACAAAGGAATTATCGTGGTCCACACACACCAACACAGAAGAAGGCATGACCACACCTCTTCCCCCTCAGGAGGCTGAAAAGATTCTGCATGGGCCCTTAGATACTAAAAATGTTCTACAGCTGCTTCATTGAGAGCAATTTGACTGACTGCATCATCGCTTGGCATGGCAACTGCTTGGCATCTGACCGCAAGGCTCTACAGAGGGTAGTGCATACAGCCCAGTACATAAATGGTGCCGAGCTCCCTGCCATCCAGGACCTAAAAATTGTCAAAGACTCCAGCCACCCAAGTCATAGACTGTTCTTTCTGCTACCGCACGGCAAGCGGTACCGATGCACCAAGTCTGGAACCAACAGAACCCTGAACAGCTTATACCCCCATAAGACTGCTAAATAGTTTGTTAAATAGTTAACCAATAGCTACCCGGACTATCTGCATTGACCCCTGCACTAATTATTTTGACTCATCACATACAATTGCTCAGAGAAAGAGATTTTGTTTAACAAGCAACTAAAAAAAATATCTGAAAATAATAGGGGTCAAAATTATTGGCACACTGTTTTCAATACTCCTGCACCCTCCCCTTGCAAGGATAACAACACTGAGCCTTTTTCTAAAATGTTTTATGAGATTGGAGAACACATTGCGAGGGTCAGATTACATGAAAATAGAGCTCTTTGGCCACTCATACCAGGGGTGGGTTTGGCATTGAAAAAACAGATGCATATGCAGAAAATAACCTCATACCTACTGTAAAATATGGTAGTGGATCTTTGAGGTTATGGGGCTATTTAACTTCCACTGGTCCTGGGGCCCTTGTTAAGGTCAACGGCATCATTCACTTTATCAAGTAACCGGGCATTTTAGCCAATAACCTGGTTGCCTATGTCAGGTAGCTGAAACTTAGCCACAAGTGGATCTTCCAGCAAGACAATAACCCCAAGCTCACATCAAAATCAACAAAGAAATGGTTAATTGACCACAAAATCAACATTTTGCAATGGCCATCTCAGTCTCTGGACTTAAACCCCATTGAAATCCTGTGGTTTGAATTGAAGAAGGGCAGTCCTTAAGCGCAGACAAAGGATATTAAGGATCTGGAAAGATCCTGTATGGAGGAATGGTCAAAGATCCCTCCCAATGTGTTCTCCAATCTCATAAAACATTTTAGAAAAAGGCTCAGTGTCGTTATCTTTGCAAGGGGAGGGTGCAGGAGTATTAAAAACAGGAGTGCCAATAATTTAAGGACCCCGTCAATGACCTGCTCGCCTCCGGGTCTGGGGACTCGACGGCGCGGATCTGGAACCTGTGTGAGAATGGCACGGGCAGCTCCACCCAGCTGGTGCTGAGACACTGTATACGGGAGGGGGGCCAGGACGTACCCAGCAACAAAGACGTCACCTCACTGGACTGGAATGTGAGTTACAGAGAGAGACAGTGTTAGAGAGAGAGACAGTGTTAGAGAGAGAGACAGTGTTAGAGAGAGAGAGAGCGTGTTAGAGAGAGAGAGAGCGTGTTAGAGAGAGAGAGAGAGAGCGTGTTAGAGAGAGAGAGAGAGCGTGTTAGAGAGAGAGAGCGTGTTAGAGAGAGAGAGTGTGTTAGAGAGCGTGTTAGAGAGAGAGAGCGTGTTAGAGAGAGAGAGAGCGTGTTAGAGAGAGAGAGAGCGTGTTAGTGAGAGAGAGAGCGTGTTAGTGAGAGAGAGAGCGTGTTAGTGAGCGAGAGAGCGTGTTAGTGAGAGAGAGAGCGTGTTAGTGAGAGAGAGCGAGCGAGCGTGTTAGAGAGAGCGCGTGATAGAGAGAGCGAGGGAGCGTGTTAGAGAGAGCGAGGGAGCGTGTTAGAGAGAGAGCGAGTGTGTTAGAGAGAGCGAGGGAGTGTGTTAGCGAGAGCGAGGGAGCGTGTTAGAGAGAGCTAGGGAGCGTGTTAGAGAGAGCGAGGGAGCGTGTTAGCGAGAGAGAGAGTGTGTTAGTGAGAGACAGTGTGTTAGTGAGAGAGAGAGCATGTTAGTGAGAGAGAGAGCGTGTTAGTGAGAGAGAGAGCGTGTTAGTGAGAGAGAGAGCGTGTTAGAGAGAGAAAGCGTGTTAGTGAGAGAGAGAGCGTGTTAGTGAGAGAGAGAGCGTGTTAGTGAGAGAGAGAGCGTGTTAGTGAGAGAGAGAGCGTGTTAGTGAGAGAGAGAGCGTGTTAGTGAGAGAGAGAGCGTGTTAGTGAGAGAGAGAGCGTGTTAGTGAGAGAGAGAGAGCGAGCGTGTTAGTGAGAGAGAGAGAGCGAGCGTGTTAGAGAGAGAGAGAGAGAGAGCGAGCGTGTTAGAGAGAGAGAGAGCGTGTTAGAGAGAGAGAGAGCGTGTTGGTGAGAGAGAGCGTGTTGGTGAGAGAGAGAGCGTGTTAGTGAGAGAGGGAGCGTGTTAGTGAGAGAGAGAGCGTGTTTGTGAGAGAGAGAGCGTGTTAGAGAGAGAGAGAGCGAGCGTGTTAGTGAGAGAGAGAGAGCGAGCGTGTTAGAGAGAGAGAGCGAGCGTGTTAGTGAGAGAGAGCGTGTTAGTGAGAGAGAGAGCGTGTTAGTGAGAGAGAGAGCGTGTTAGTGAGAGAGAGAGCGTGTTAGTGAGAGAGAGAGAGCGTGTTAGTGAGAGAGAGAGCGTGTTAGTGAGAGAGAGCGTGTTAGTGAGAGCGAGGGAGCGTGTTAGAGAGAGAGAGAGCGAGCGAGTGTGTTAGAGAGAGCGAGGGAGTGTGTTAGGGAGAGCAAGGGAGCGTGTTAGAGAGAGTGAGGGAGCGTGTTAGCGAGAGCGAGTGTGTTAGAGTTAGAGATAGCGAGGGAGCGTGTTAGAGAGAGAGAGAGAGAGCGAGCGAGTGTGTTAGAGAGAGCGAGGGAGTGTGTTAGCGAGAGCAAGGGAGCGTGTTAGAGAGAGCGAGGGAGCGTGTTAGAGAGAGCGAGCGAGCGTGTTAGAGAGAGCGAGGGAGCGTGTTAGAGAGAGCGAGGGAGCGTGTTAGAGAGCGTGTGTTAGAGAGAGCGAGGGAGCGTGTTAGAGAGAGAGAGAGAGAGAGGGAGCGTGTTAGAGAGAGTGAGGGAGCGTGTTAGCGAGAGCGAGTGTGTTAGAGAGAGCGAGGGAGCGTGTTAGAGAGAGCAAGGGAGCGTGTTAGAGAGAGCGAGGGAGCGTGTTAGAGAGAGCGAGGGAGCGTGTTAGAGAGAGAGAGTTAGAGAGGGCGAGGGAGCTTGTTAGAGAGGGCGAGGGAGCGTGTTAGAGGGGGCTTGTTAGAGAGGGCGAGGGGGCGTGTTAGAGAGGAGAAGGGGGCGTGTTAGAGAGAGCGAGGGAGCGTGTTAGAGAGAGCGAGCGTGTTAGAGAGAGCGAGCGTGTTCGAGAGAGAGAGAGCGTGTTAGTGAGAGAGAGCGTGTTAGTGAGAGAGAGAGCGTGTTAGTGAGAGAGAGAGCGTGTTAGTGAGAGAGAGAGCGTGTTAGTGAGAGAGAGAGCGTGTTAGTGAGAGAGAGCGCGTGTTAGTGAGAGAGAGCGAGCGAGCGAGCGTGTTAGAGAGAGCGTGTGGTCCTCTGTAGCTCAATTGGTAGAGCACGGCGCTTGTAACGCCAGGGTAGTGGGTTCGATCCCCGGGACCACCCATACGTAAAAATGTATGCACACATGACTGTAAGTCGCTTTGGATAAAAGCATCTGCTAAATGGCATATTATTATTATTATTTATTATTATTATTTGGACCCCTGTATTTTTTGTTAGATTTTTTGTATTATATGTTAAACAAAATATATTTCCCCGAGCAATTGTATTAGTATAAAATAATATAATTTTCCACTTTTTTGGAGCATGCTATGTAGCTCAGTATTTCTGTTACTTATTTTATAGTCTCTTTTGCTCATCTTTATCAAGGGTGTCAATCATTTTAACCTGACTGTATCTTTAACTGAATAGTGCTGTATTGTAACACAGCAATCTCCACTTCTCCCAAAGCAGTCTGCTTTCATCTAATGCTCTGCCTAAAAAGCTATTGAAAGGACTCACTTACATTTTAATTGAAAGTAATAGATTACATGAAATCTCTGTGTGACATCTTTCAGCTTGCAGATTTACAGCAATGGATAAATTAACAAATGGATTTTTCTCTCTGATAGTAATGAATCTTTAAAGCACAATTGGGCAGCATTAGATTATCTATTTTGGAGAACAGGGGGCGACGGGGTGAGCGTGAGTGTGTATGTGTGCTAATAAAGTAGTGGCACAGATAAGCAGACATTTTGAAGCTAATATGAGGATGTCCTCAAAAGTTAATAAATTACATCCCTACCTTTGATGAGAGTGCTTTATCACGTTGTGCATCTCCTTTTTAGGAACAAACAAATGAACTAATGGAGCAGCCGGAGAGAGGAGAGGAAAGCAAAGCATCATGTGGAGGCCTCTAAGACACAGCTAACAGCAGGCAGCCACTCAAAAACCCAGAGCCACTGGAGTTGATAGATATTAGCACGGAAAACTCAATTACTGCATCTCACACCATTTGGCTGCACTTGGGACTAAAGACAGTAGAATTTGGCTGTGATCGTGATTGTTGAGTGTAGAATTCTGCTACGCTCTAGAATGTGGACATGTTCACCCCCTCACCCAGTTGTAAAAAGTTGAAAATGTTGAATCCCAAATAATTCTCAGGCACCAGTTTTGCATGAAGCGTCCACATACAGCATAAGTGCTATTTGCACAAAGACTTTGTCTGAAAGTTCTCCAGATTTGGAGGATGTACAAGGACAAGGGACGAGTAGAGAGACAATTCTGGCAGAGAGAAAAGGGGAAGCTTCAGGCTTAAGGCTGAGGTTGAGGCTTCAGATTCTTTAAAATAAAAAATGCAGAAAAAAGGCTAATCTGTCCAAATGTCAGTCTTAGCGGTTTTAGGAGCTGGCATGGCCCTACTCCCACATGGCAGTTAGTCCTGGTCTGTGGGCCAGTGCCTCTGCTCTGTACATCCTTACTCCCTGGCTCTTGTGTTGTGGGGTTGGAGAGCAGAGTTCAATCCCTGGGTCCAGGCTGGAATGGACGAGTGGAGGTCCAGGAAGACGGCACAGAGCAGAATACACATTTCCATTGGACCTTCTTCTTAAATGTTGGTAATCGTAATCTAATAGAGTGTGTGGGTCATGTTTCTGCACACAATGCCTCTTGCATTCATTACCCATGAACTGTAGCCCATTGCATCATTGCCCTCTTTCGATTAATAAAGAAACTTTAACTCTGGCCTAATCATGCCACAGGAAATGAAATACTTCCTACTTCCTGATTAATTGTATTTACACAGACCGAAAGCGGTTATTCTGCTGAGAGGAAATTAGGCGGTAGGCAGCAGGAAGTGGCATGTTAGTTTGTGTGCTGTCGTGAATCTGGAGCTCTAGAGCCCTGGGTCAATTTACGTTAGAATCCTTGAGGCTGCAGCTAGCGAATCAGAACTAACCTAGGGGCTGTGGCAGTGAATCAGAACTAACCTCAGGGCTGCAGCAGCGAATCAGAACCAGCCGAGTGAATATTAATTTGTTTAAGACGCAGAGAGGAGATTAGAATGTATTAGGGCTCTAAGTAGTTGGTTGATTTTCTGGCTGCAGGCAAGCAGCAGCTCCTACTCATTTTCTCTGCATAATTAACAATGCAGAGTCCACACATTAATACGATGCCTAGGAACAAAGCAAATAACACCCTGGTTGTGTAAATATAATATAATTACATTCCCGGTACTGTGTGATTATTAAAGGTAATACAGGCCCTTCATCTTCCCATAGTATATTTGCACTCCTTACAATTAGGAGGAAATGTCAATTCTGAAATTAATTGAGGATAAATGCGTGAAGTAATTTTTCTGAGGAGTCCTTTCAGTGATCCTTTGCTATGAGCGATATGCTGAGGATGCTCCAGTCTCTCTTTTCTGTGTTCAGGTGGCAAGAATAACTGTGAAAGGACAACTCCAAAGCAGACAAACATGAGAGAGATAAAAGTTGGTGATAGCTTATGTCAACTGAACTTCACCACCTCCACTACACTGAACAAAGTGCTTATTAAAATTCACTGTGGGCATCATCATAAAAAAACAACAACATTCAATTGAGATGTTAAACTTCTCAATATGAAGCTGTTGGTTTTGGTCGTCCATATCATTAGATGCCAGGAAATTGAGGTATTAATGACTTCTAGCTGGGAGAATATGAGCTTTGGGAAAGCCATTCAGATTCAATACAGCTCTCTCCAGCTCATCTTCTGATCAATCTGTTCGGTAATGAAAGAGTGCCGTGGGACCTCAATGAGCTTCTCTAATCTTGCTGCCGAAGAGAGAATAATATATAACCTTTATGCCATCGAGATTTCATTTACTTGATCCTAGCTAGCTGTAATTTGAAAAACAAAATTGGCGTGGGGGACGTACTTCTTGGGGGACATTTAAAGGACTGTTCAAAGTTGAGGTGGGTGTTTTCCCTTGACTTTGTGTGGTTTTAACGTTTCAGATGGAATTCAGTCATGGCGCATTGCATTTCCATTGCAATTGTGCATCATTGGAGATGTAAATTAGTGTTATCATTCTTAATAATTCAAAAGGCTGAAAACGGTGATAATAATATGCAACCTATACTTTCACATTTAAGACCAACACAGTTTAAATTTCATGACAGTTCTACACAAGTCTCTATTCTCAGCTTGCTCCTGTAAAAAGGCAACACTTCTGGGCCTCACAAGTGCACAATAACTGAATACAGTCCCCACTTCATGTTTCCCATAAGAGGTCACCATTTGAAAAACTGTATTGCTCTGAGTCTGAGGTTTCTGAGATGCCAGCCGGGTCAACAGTGTCATTGATTTTCTCCACCTCATACAGTAGGTAGTTGTGTTTTGTTCATACGGCGCCGTATGCGGCTGCCTGGAACCGCGGGAGATTTATCAAGTGTGCTGAACCGCCTGCTCTGCTCCTTGGTACCAGTCCAGAGTAACACCAGTTATTGAGTGATTAATTAGGTGGTTGATTAGCAAAGTTGTACCATCCGGTTGATAGCATGAACATGACATGGCTGGACAGGTAAATAAACACCATTTACATGTATAATGGAACTGGGGAAATGTGTTAACCTGCTGAGCTGAGTATGTGTGTGTTTGGACAGGTTTGCGACATTCTCCCTGGATGACCAGATAGCTGTGCGAGGAAGCTTTTGGCTGAAAAATTGTCCTATCCCTGGGTTCTGGTGACTTGTAAGTCAGGCCCATGCGTCAGGCGTCAAGCAGTAATCAGACTTTGAGGTGTAATCAGGTGAGATGTTGCACCAATGATTAAGGAGAGGTAAGAGAGGGGGAGAGAGAGAGAGGAGGACAGAGAGAGAGAGGCGCCACTGACATATGGAAATACAGGGAGCGCCAGCCCAGTCTAATCAGTAAAGAGAAGAGATAGAGAAGAAGAGAGAGAGATTCAGAGAGAGAGAGAGGGATAGCGGGAGAGATAAAAGGGTAGAGAGAGATAGAACAGAGGGAGAGAGAGAGGGGATAGACAAAGGGATAGAGAGGGAGAGAGAAAGGAAGAGAGAGAGCAGATTCCCTGAAGGCAGTCGAGTGGCGCAGAGCTAATAATCAGTTTGTTCTTTGCTGATTACAGGCTAATCATGACCCAAACACAGAGAGAGAGAGCAGAGAGGAGAACCACCATCCATCGCCTGGAATACATTTACCCAGTGTTGCCTCGCTCCCAGTTTCCTGTCTCTGCCTCAGAGACACGTGACCTGTAATCTGAAGAGAGAAAGAAATCAACGTCTATTATGTATTAACCCTCCTGTTATGTTGTGGGTCAATTTGACCCGTTTCCACCTTTTGCGTTGTCTAAAATACTAGTTAACCACTCTTTTTCGCCATGAAATTACATGACTTTTCCTCATTTAGGGTCATGAACCTAACTGCAAAATGTGGACACACTGATGTGTTGTGGGAATGTCTGTGTACATTTTGTATACAAACATGATGTTGTGGGTCATTTTGACCCGGAGGCTTTCATGTGTATATATATTTGCACAGGTGCAAAACAAAAAAGTGTCTTTGATGTATTTTGTTTTGACTGGTCCTGGTTGCACTTTTAGAATTGTGTTTGGGTTAAAAAGGGCTTTCCCAAGCTTCTCCTCAGTGTGAGAGCAGCAGGTCCCTGACACAGACACTCAAAAATGAGCTCCAAAAGATTTTCAATCAATGAAGTCTTATCACAAATTCTGGACTGTGACAGTGAAAAAGAAGAAGAGGTTTCAGAGACAGAGGATATTTCAGAGATAGAGGACAATGCTGTTGATGATCCAGATTTTGTCTTCATTGAAGAGGATTCAGAGGAGGAGTCTGCCGTACCATCCCCTACATCAGATGAGAGACAGAGCATGCAACAAGCATCATCAAGAGAAGAGAAGACATGGAAGTCTAAAGATGGTCATATTGAATGGTCACCGTCACCACAACGAGGTCAAGGTAGACTCTCAGCTTCCAATGTAATAAAAATGGTTCCAGGACCTACACGATTTGCTGTCACTCGAGTCCATGACATACAATCAGCTTTTGAGCTCTTTTTACCCCAAGCAATAGAGAAGATTGTTCTGGACATGACCAACTTGGAGGGGAGCCGTGTGTTTCAAGAGAACTGGAAGCCACTGGATCGGATTGACTTGCATGCATACATTGGATTGCTCATATTAGCTGGAGTCTACCGGTCAAACGGAGAAGCAACGGCCAGCCTGTGGAATGAAGAGAATGGAAGGCCAATATTTCGGGCAACAATGTCTCTACAAGAATTCCACATAATTTCTCGGGTGATTCGCTTTGATAACCGTGATACCAGACCGGTCGACGTGAAAGAGACAAACTAGCTGCAATCAGAGATGTATGGGATAAATGGGTGGAAATTCTACCGTTACTGTACAATCCCAGTCCTCATGTTACAGTTGATGAACGCCTTGTTCCATTCAGAGGACGTTGTCCCTTCAGACAGTATATGCCAAACAAGCCTGCAAAATATGGCATCAAAATATGGGCAGCATGTGATGCCACATCAAGCTATGCATGGAATATGCAAGTTTACACTGGGAAGCCACCCGGCGGAGTGCCTGAGAAAAACCAGGGGATGCGGGTGGTGCTGGACATGAATGAAGGGCTGCAAGGTCATAACATCACGTGTGACAACTTCTTCACATCCTACCGCCTTGGTGTTGAACTACAGAAGAGAAAGCTGACCATGGTTGGAACAATCAGAAAAAACAAACCTGAACTTCCCAGTGAGCTTCTGAAAATGCAGGGCAGAACTGTGCATTCCTCTAAATTTGCTTTCTCTGAAAATGCAACTGTTGTTTCATACTGCCCAAAGAAGAACAAGAATGTTCTTGTAATGAGCACAATGCACAAAGATGCATCGCTGAGTGCAAGAGAGGACATCAAGCCACAAATAATACTGGACTACAATTCCACCAAAGGAGGAGTTGACAATTTGGATAAAGTCACAGCAACATATAGTTGTCAGCGCATGACTGCCCGCTGGCCTTTGGTGATTTTCTACAACATTGTGGATGTGTCTGCTTACAATGCCTATGTCCTGTGGACTGAAATCAACCAGCAATGGAATGGTGGCAAATTGTACCGACGCCGGCTTTTCCTAGAGGAGCTCGGCAAAGCTCTCATCACTCCCAAGATCCAGAGGAGAGTCCGGCCTCCTCGGTCGACAGCAGCTGCATCTGCCGTCCAGAAAATTCAAGCTGGACCATCAACACATGCCTCCAATCAACCAGAAATGGATCCAGTGGATACAGGCAGTGGCAAGAAACGGAAAAGATGCCAGCTCTGCCCCCCTCGACAAGACAGTAAAACAAGCACCACTTGTGTAGAATGCAATAAATACATCTGCAGAAAGCACACACACACATTGTGTTCAACATGTAGAGAGAAAGACTGAAGGGATAATATGGACCAATAGGGGGGGAAAAACCTACTTGGGGAAACTGAAAAATCTTGTTTGTGAGAAAGGAAATATGTTTAACAAATAGTTCTTAAATATTGTTTAAAAAAAATAAAAAGTATTGTATTTCTTCTTTCTGAAATGTCTGATAAGACAAAATAAAGTTGTTTCTGTTTTTACTTAATTCTTTGACTGTCTTGAGTGTGTTTAAACTGTGCGGGTCAATTTGACCCGTAACATAATGGATGTCATTTTTTTCCAGCAAAGCACAAGGGTTAAGGAGCTTCCCTGATGTTCCATGGGTGACAATATTTATGCTGTTATGAGTTCTAATTTGCATCCGAATGCGTACAACAAGAAAGCAACAGTAAACACACAGACAACAAAGAAAAGCGAGTAGCTCCACCTCCATGCTATTAAGTGTGTATAATAATCAAGCTTTAAAACCCACATTGAAGAACTCATCTAAACATTCCAGTTTTGATGCAGAATTAAGTGTTTCAAACCAAAGCATATTGAATTTACAATAACTCAGCTGATTTTGGAACGTAATGGTGGTGAACTACTGAACAATATCATCCCACTCTCTTTGGTATATTCGGTGCCAGTGCAACTTTTCATGTACTGTAGTAAGACTCATCAGAGCAGTACAAGAATCTGACAGATGCGCCCTGAAATGATTGATTGGATATCAGCTATTCCTATTCCTAGTCTTTTTGTTTTGCCGTTAATCACCTCAAACCAATAACTGTAAATGCTCATCTGTATATTAATGTGAGCAGCAGAACAGAACAGAACTCTCAGTCCCGGGCTGTCTCCTGGCAGTAGAGAGAGAGTGGCGGTGGTGTATCTATCTCTCCATCATTAGCTCCAGCTTGCTCCCACACCACAATGGAGCCTGCCTGCATTGCCATAGCTGCCTGTGAAATTGGGCCGAACTAATTAGAATTTAAATGAAACCATGATTGGACATTTTGTGCTTGTCATATGATGAAAGACAGATGGGTTTGTAATTACATTATCAGTCTGACATCACCGTGGTCTGCTTGATGCACAGCGTTCACTGCACTAGTGTACCAGGTCCATCCCCTGCATCCCATCCCTGATGCCTTTCATGGAGTACTGCAACGTGGTGGCTGTGGTGACACCGGTTCAAAGGCAATTTACTGTTGATTTCCTTAATCACATTCTGGCAGTGTTGACACCAGGGGTATTTAGGCTCATTCAACAGAATCAGGATAAATCACAGCAGTTAGATAGCTGCATCACATCAGAGCCATTTACAGGATCTTTGATTGTGGTAGAAAAAGGGGAGAAACAGAAATAAAACAAAGACATTGAAGACAGTATATCAGGGTTGGAATTCTATAGAAAAATGGTCTGCGTTTCAGCACAAGGCCTTCTCAAGACCCATCATGGTTGGATTTATACTATCAAATTCACACGCGACCACCCTCCTACATACTCATATACTGTCCATCCCTATGTCTGACTTCCACTCTGTTGAGGAGACAAAATAGCGGATTCTTTATTTCACATGTCTATTGAAGGACAACGACCGTAGACTATGGCCATCATATTTCTCTGAGCTCGAAGGACCTGGGCTACGTCTCAAATGGCACCCTATTCCTTATAAAGTGCACTACTTTTGAGGGCTCTGGTCAAAAGTAGTGCACTGCATAGGAAATGTGGTGCCATTTGGGGCACACCCTGGGTGATATAAATCCCTGGATGAAGCGGCGACCCAGTAGTGCTGGTAGGGAGACGTTTTATAGACTGCTAGATTGTCATCTAGTTCATCCGCAGGCCTCAGACATATGCCTCATAAAGATTTCTAATAGGTCAATGTGATGCAGCCGGAATGGGAAGAGGGAGATTACACCTTAAGAGTGTTGTAGAGGTGTAGCAGAGGCTCGTTCAGTAGCTAGAGACGTAATAAACCACTTCATTGCAACCATTAAACCAAGAAGAGATTGCCCTGATGTACTGCTTGTTCACAACGCAATGCACACACACACACACACCGCTTCTCAAAATACACCCCACTGCTCAAAATGCACGCTTGAGGCATGCATTGGCTGCAATGTCTATTGATCACATCAGCACCAGCATTTGTATTTTTCAGAGTGGTAACATTAACAATTTGATGTGAACGTTTTTTTTTTTTTTACAGTCAATTGCACAGCCTACACTACAATATCTAGCATGCACAATATTGAATAAGGACTCAATAAACTAACAAAATGTAATAAACTTGCCAATGGGAAAAAAACAAATACCAAACAATCTTTTGGCATACCGCTGATAGGCAATGGTCCCTATGGTTGTCATTGCCACGTCAATCCCATGTCCCCCACAATTGCAAATCATATTAGGCTTCATCATTGTCTTCAACCACCATATCTGATTTGTCTTCAACATGGTCTTCAACCACCATATCTGATCTGGGGTTTGTTGTGATGATAATGCAGAGTAATGAGAAGTATCTGGTAATTTACTTGGTCTTCTCCTTGTATTATAGATAGATGTTTTATTGTCACATACACCAGATAGATGCAGTGAAATCTGTTGTTTTACAGGGTCAGCCATTGTGGTACGGCACCCCTGGAGCAAATTAGGGTTAAAAGCCTTGCTCAAGGGCACATTGACAGATGTGTCACCTTGTCGGCTCGGGTATTCCAACGCTTTAACCGCTAGGCTACCTGCCACCCTTATTTCCGTGCAATAAGCGATAAATCACCCCCATTACAGTGTCCATTACAGTACCAATCTAATGGATATTTCTAAGGCATTGGTAAGGCATTCATGAAATTACTGAATTCGTGGTATTCACTTTGTAAAGTTTAAAAAAGTCTTAACACCGAGACAAATGTCACATCTCCATCTGTTTTTTCTATGCCTTGAAATCCAAATTCTCATCAAGTCAATATTCAGCAAAGACAAGTAAAATACAAATGTTACAAATGCAATGCTCAAACAGAGAGAAATACAAATGTTACAATGTTATTCTGGGATAAAACAAGATGGAGTCAAAGAGATTAGCTGTGTTGACTTTCACCCTCAGTATTCTCATCGCCAATATCCTAAAACGACATATCAACAGCCGTGATGTTATTCTTAGTGTATGTCAGGGTTTCCCACCACCAGTACTGTAGGGTAGTGATCCACAGTGCAGTACAGACTGTATCAGACCTATAATCCCTGACCTTTCCTATTCATATACCTCCTCTAACACCATGGAATGATTGACTCCTCAAACCCTGATGGAAAACATTCATATTAATTAGACCTCCTTAAAGGTGTAATCTGGGGTATTTTCAGACATTTTTAGTCATGAAAATGGATGATATAAGTGGCTGCCGTTGGACTGAAACACAAATCCCAGATTGTAGCTTTAATAAACCAGGTGGAGGGTTCTTCTCATGGCTTATAGTGAAGGATCAGGAAATCCTATTGAGATCAAAATGAAACTCCCTAAACTCACCAAACGTCAATTAAATGTTGATATCATGCTCAAGCAAATGTGAGTGGATTTGTATTAAATAGCTGTCTTTAATCTTGTTGATGTGATTAAATTTCATGTGGCACAGGTCAATGATGAATGAAAAAATAATCTGATTATGTTATTCAGAAAACTGTGAATCTGGGGGAGAATTGTCTGTCTGTCTGTCGGTCTGTTTGTCTGTCTGTCGTGAACTGTGAAGGGGGAGATGAATAGTCTAAATTGTCATTCGGAATGACATCCCATTCTTTTGTATCCAAATCAGATAACTCATTGTTTGGACAGATAGCAAAACAATGATGTTAAAATTCAGCTCAGGCTTTGGTGACTGTGCCAAGATGTCAGTTGGACGTGGAACATTGCGGTTGAAAATTCTGCAATGATCAAGTGTGCATACTGGTTTGTACTCCGGGCCACGTTGTGTAAACATAAACACACACGCACACACGCACGCACGCACGCGGCGCGCGCACACACACACACACACACACTCATTAATGGGAATAAAACACACACTGGAATGCAATCTAGCAACAGAACCCAGCAAAATAAGGATTTGTCGTTTTGCAAAATCTTGCAATATGTATAGTTACAGTACAATAAGAGCTCATTTTGACCTTTTCCAATAAATGTATATTATATCAACTGATAAACAACATAATGTTAGTTCAGTAGATGTCATAACTGTATGTGTAAATTACATTATGTACTGTAGTACCACCAAACCCCAATAGCCTATCTGCATTACTTAGCTTTGTCTGCGTTCTAAATGCATTTGAAGCCAATCGTCCATGATACGACACGTATTGTAGAGCTAGCTATGTTTACCTCTGTGGTGGTGCATACGATCAAAATCTGCTTAGCTGGACAAGGCTAAGGTGCTTCATAAATTACAGAGCATGATTATCATGATTAGCAGCAATTTCACGCTTGGGGAGAGTGGATGGATGTAGTGAAGTGTGGCTAACAGCAGAGGTAAGTCCCCTGTGTATTAGCTATTAACATTGATAAACTATGCGCTGCTTACTACACAAAACCATATTATACCAGGTACAAGGGGACATGACTAGGTATTTAGTTACTATGGATGTATATAGCAGAGGTCCCCTGTGCACTAACCATTGTCTTTAACCAATAACACTGAATCACTAGGTAAGTGATTAACCATACACAAAGCCATATCATACCAGTCACAAGGGAACATGACCGCGTATCTCTTCCTCCCTGATAAAACTAGAGGACCACAATGAAATACATTTGACAACTTAGCACAAGTGTGTTAATTAACATTTCATAAAGTATGTGTACCTTGTACACCTGTTTCTTAGGGGTTGCTATTGAAAGCCCATGTAATGCTATCCATAATATTGGGTGTTCAGGTTTTATACCTTAGTTACAGTACATGTACCAAGCGTCCTCCTTACCTCGCTGTTGAGTATGAAAAGTATGGGTTTGAGTCATCAAGTGCTGTTATGAAACCAGCCCATCAGTATATCATCAAGCCCCATTCCTGATGGTAATGATAAGTTGTCAACATTCATTTAGTTATCTTATATCGACGCTCAGAACTATAACGCAGTAATGAAGGAACATATACAATTTAATGTATAAATACACAAAACACATCTACCGTTCCATCCTGTTGTGGGGGCTGGAGTTGGGTATTCTCATTCACAATGCTGCAGGAGAGAGAGAGAGAGAGAGAGAGAGAGAGAGAGAGAGAGAGAGAGAGAGAGAGAGAGAGAGAGAGAGAGAGAGAGAGAGAGAGAGAGAGAGAGAGAGAGAGCAATGCTCAAACAGAGAGAAAAGATAACAGGCAATTATCAATCAAGGCAACAGATTGTTGCATTTAAAAAGGACCCATTCATTTCATACAGAGATTCGTGGTAGCGATTCAACTAGCCAGCCAGCCCAACGACTCTGATTAGAATCCCCTGGAATTGTAAATTGCGTCTAATTAGGCTGTCATGGGTTCCAGCGACTCAGCTCTCCCTCACCTGCATGTGTATTAAAACTCATTAGCCTCCTTGTCTGAGACACCACTTGCATTAATTGCCATTGATGCCCCGGCCGACACACGCACACACACACACACACACACACACACACACACTCAGCCTGCACTCCACGCGTAGTCGTGGGGGTCATTTCATGCACCCCTGCACAGAGTAGTTAGCAACATCATGGAAGTTCTCAGAGGATAACTTTCTTTCTTTTTTTCTACACTTTCACCCATTTTCCTTTTTCTCTCTCCTCCATTATCCTGGAAGAGAAGAGGAGAGCACAGGAAAACACCTTGCTTCTGCACTTCTCTCTGTCCCCTCTGCAGGACAGGAAACCCTCTTAAAAGCAATGTACCTGCACATTTGGCATCTTAAATTACTTTGTCCTGTGTAGATAAATAAATGGAATTAAACTACTACTTTCAGCTCAGACGTTTGAGGGAGGTGATGGAGGGAATAGATGAAGAGTCCACTGAGTCCAGATTTGAAGCCAAAATGTAATGATATGCGCCCCAACACATGGTGTGTGTTCAGTAGGCACCAGCAGGAGCAAATGTTTTCAAGCTGGGAAGCACTACCAGAATATTTATTGAGTGTTATGTTTTAAAACGTTTTGCCACTTTGTACCCTACTGAACAAGACCCAGATCACGTTTCTTGTAGACCAGTGTCCTCTAGCTGGTTAGTTACTACAGGTATTGCTGCTTCACTGGGATGCTGGGGAAAACACCTGTCAATGCAATGAAGTGTTCACTCCCTAGAGAGCTCCTCCTTTAAAATACACCACACACACGTGTAACATCTGGGGCCAATTACACTATGATAACACTATGATAGTGCACCGTGATTTTCACATCCGGGAGACTGCAGTTACTTTGTTGGCTGATTGTGGCCATGCTGATCAGTATTGGAGCATTGGAGCACCAAGGGTGACCCAGCATCCCTGCATCCTGGTTTCTCTATGGGCCCTCCTCTCACCACCCAGGCCCTCCCCCTGTGTCCTGCAGCAGCAGTGGAGTCTCTCCCTCTCTCTGGGCCAGATTAATTACCCCCCTGTAATGCCTTTAGCTGGTGACAGCTGTGCGAAGCGGGCAGCCCGCTGATACATCCCCTTAAATGACATCCATCCGTCAACGCTGGCTTTCAGAGCAGGCTGGGGACCATCACACACACACACGAGCGCACGCACGCAGGCACACACACACACACACACGTAGAGAGACATAAATGAATGGTGTGCGCTTTTGCGCATGTGTGTGTGTTTGTGCGCGCCTGTGTGTGTGTGTGTGCATGTGTGTGTGTGTGTGTGTGTGTGTTTACAGTGCTGGTTAATTTAATATCTACACATCTAATAACCTGACTTGCTGTCAGCGGCAGGACAATGATGTATGGAGGGGCTCAGTGGATGTGAGAGAAGGAGCAGAGGAGACATTGCTCATCCTCTACACTGAGAGTACAGGGCATGGCACTCATTGGAGCAGGAACAATCTTACTGAACCAGAACCCTGTTACTGAGCCAGAACACTGTTACTGAACCAGAACCCTGTTACTGAACCAGAAACACTGTTACTGAACCAGAACCCTGTTACTGAGCCAGAACACTGTTACTGAACCAGAACACTGTTACTGAGCCAGAACACTGTTACTGAACCAGAACACTGTTACTGAGCCAGAACACTGTTACTGAGCCAGAACACTGTTACTGAGCCAGAACACTGTTACTGAGCCAGAATACTGTTACTGAGCCAGAACACTGTTACTGAACCACCGTTTCAACTGTCTGTTATTTTAACTTTCTGAAGTGCGTCAAAGATTGATAGATCACACAAAACTGTTCTGGTAACAGTTTATTGGAAGGGTACTAACCTACATTCATAAGCCAGACATAATGCATTCACAAACAGTACACAAACATTAAATGCGTATGTATGAATGTGTTATAAGGCTTGATGTATTGGTTATGAACGTGTTGTGAAGTCTTTATGTCGCTACCCTTCAAACAAAGTGTTACAACCGTGACTTATATTGAGCACTTCTGAAACAGATGCTAGTGTTTGGGTTGAATTTGTTCTCTCATTTTCTTTCCTAATATTCAGCAGTTGCTCTCCTTACAGTAATTAAGTGGCAGTTATTGATGGTTATCATTAGGAAATGTTGTAGGACATTTGTTTTCCTCTCATATACAAATGCCAGGGGGCTGAATTCAGATTGAATCTCACATAACAGTAAATTCAGTTGAAACAAATTGGTGCTTCAGTGTTGTGATGCATAAAGTCTAGCAAAATGTATAGATCATAGAATTAAAAAGGTATTGTCGGACATTATACATTCTAATCAGACAGGTTTTTTACATGGACGATACATTGGAGATAACATAAGGCAAGTACTGGAAACAATAGAACACTATGAAAAATCTGGGAAACCAGGCCTACTATTCATAGCTGACTTTGAAAAGGCTTTTGAAAAAGTATGACTGGAGTTTATATATAAATGCCTGGAGCATTTCAATTTTTGAGAATCTCTTATAAAATGTGTTAAAATCATGTATAGTAACCCTAGGTGTAAAATAGTAAATAATGGCTATTTCTCAGAAAGTTTAAACTGTCAAGAGGAGTAAAACAAGGTTGTCCATTATCGGTATATCTACATTTACATTTTACATTTTAGTCATTTAGCAGACGCTCTTATCCAGAGCGACTTACAGGAGCAATTAGGGTTAAGTGCCTTGCTCAAGGGCACATCGACAGATTTTTCACCTAGTCGGCTCGGGGATCAGAACCAGCGACCTTTCGGTTACTGGCACAACGCTCTTACCCACTAAGCTACCTATTTATTATGGCAATCGAAATGTTAGCTATTAAAATCAGATCCAACAATAATATCAAGGGATTAGAAATCCAGGGCTTAAAAACAAAGGTGTCATTGTACACTGATGATTCATGTTTTCTTTTAAATCCACAACTTGAATCCCTCCACAGCCTCATAGAGGATCTAGATACATTTTCTAACCTCTCTGGATTACAAACAAATTATGATAAATGTACTATATTACGTATTGGATCACTAAAAAATACAATTTTTACATTACCGTGTAGTTTACCAATAAAATGGTCTGATGGTGATAGGATATACTCGGAATACATATCCCCAAAATAAATAAATGATCTCATTCCAATACATTTTAATAGAAAGTTAGCAAAAAGCGATAAGATCTTGCTACCATGGAAAGGTAAATACCTGTCTATTTGTGGAAAAATCACACTGATTAACTCTTTAGTATTATCCCAGTTTACTATTTGCTTATGGTCTTGCCTACGCCTAGCGAAGTTTTTTAAATTATATGAGAAAAAAATATTCCATTTTATTTGTTACGGCAAGCCAGACAAAATTAAACGGGCCTATTTATAAAATGAATATTAAAGCATTAGACCTATCACTAAAAGCTTCAGTCATACAAAAGTTATACTTAAATCCGAACTGGTTCTCTAGCAAATTAGTAAGATTGTCTCACCCAATGTTCAAGAATGGCCTTTTTCCTTTTATTCAGATTACAACCTCTCACTTTCAGTTATTTGAAAAGGAAATAATCTCCCAAATATCACTATTTCTAAAACAAGCCATAGAAAGTTGGTTGCAATTTCAATTTAATCCTCCAGAAACGACAGAACAAATAATGCAACAAATATTGTGGTTAAACTCAAATACACTAATTGATAAAAAAATATTATTTTTAGAAAAAATGTTTAAAAAAGGTATAATCTTCATAAATTATATCATAGTCTACCTTAGTTATGTCGCACATGCAGCTGTCAGGTGTCAGTGTGCAGCGGTAGGACGGAGTCAGGCGCAGGACACATAACTGAGTAACAGACGAACTTTACTCGAAAATAATTAATACTAATTTCCACGCAGGGAAATACACCAGCTCACAGCAGTCATAAACACAAAACAAAGAACAATCATGCACAAAACAATGAGGGAACCAGAGGCTTAAATAGGGAAATAATCATAACATGATGGGAACCAGGTGTGTACAATCAAGACAAAACAAATGGAAAACAGAAACATAGATCGGTGGCAGCTAGAAATCCGGTGACGACGACCGCCGATAGCCGCCCGCACAAGGGGAGGCACAAACTTCGGCAGAAGTCGTGACAGTACCCCCCCCCCTTGACGAAAAACATGGCCCACCTTGCCTGGCGATGAGAGGCAGCGGGTAACTGTACTTCACCGTGATCTAATTTATACCTCGATAGTCAATGCACGGGCGTAAACCTCCATCCTTCTTCTTCACAAAAAAGAAACGTGAGTAATGGTCCGATCCTTTACACAACGAACGTGACAACTAGCCGACTGGCCGTGAGCCGCCTCCCAGCCTCGTGCCCCGACACCAACCAAGAGGTGTCTAACACCTTGCGTAGGTCCCGGGTGAATAGGTAGGAATCAGAGCACGCCGGAGTTTGGTTCTCCCACTCCGCGGTAGCCCTGGAAAGGGCCCAACCCATCAACTGAGTGATACTATAGGCCAAATGGCCCTGCTCCGTCGGGAAGGAGGAGGGTTGTAGGCTGAATATCAGGGAACACTGGGTGAGGTATTCCCTGTAGCCCTCTGGACGTCCGTCGTACCTCTCCGGAGGTGGTAGGCGGGGTTCCCGCTCCGCCGGCTGCCGGTGCTGGTCGGGTGTCCAACCGGCTCTGCACAGCGATCGTCAGCTGGCGGAGATTCTGTGTGATCTGCTGCAGGCTGCGGTCGTGGTGGTTCAGCATGGCTCCCTGCGTTGCCAATGCGTTATGATTCTGTGCTGCCTCCGCTGGGTCCATAGTGGCTCAGTTTTCTGTAAGGGTTGGTGTGAGGTGTGACCCAAGTGCGGTGCAGGTTAGACAGTAGGCAGAGATTTTATTTTAATTTTTTTATTTTACCTTTATTTAACTAGGCAAGTCAGTCAAGAACAAATTCTTATTTACAATGACGGCCTACACCGACCAAACCCGGACGACGCTGGGCCAAATGTGCGCCGCCCTATGGGACTCCCAATCGCGGCCGGTTGTGATACAGCCTGGAATTGAACCAGGGGGTCTGTAGTGACGCCTCAAGCACTGAGATGCAATGCCATAGACCGCTGCGCCACTCGGGGACCTGAGATGGTGAACAAGGAACTTGGCTGATGGTCCCGAAGCCAGGATACAAAATAACAGACTTCGCACGAAAAAGAAAGGCGGAGAAAATAAGACTCCAAAAAACAGGCAGACAGCCAAAAATACGAAATACTAACTATGACTGAAATAATAAATAAACAGGGAGAATACTTCTCACATACCTGTCCATACGTCCCGCGATCAGACACTGATTAGTACTGCTTGGCATAGTGAAACTAGCAGAGAAAACTGAGCAAGGGAACACATGGAAGTGAGAGCATAAATACACAGGTGAATCAGATAGACACAGGTGACACCAGTAGGAAGATGATTAGTCCCGACTGTGAGTGAGGAATGCCTGTCGGAGGATGACACCTAGTGGGTCGCTCCGGAACTGTGACCCACTCCTGTAACAAAACGGCATGGCTTCCATGCCAATAAGTCTGTGCATGCTGAGTTAATTATATGTCTGTCTGTTTGTTAATTAGGCTCACATGTATCTATGCCCTCTGATCCCATACTGTACATTCAACAAAACAGGATGAAACAAATCACAAGATCATTACTGTTAGTGGCCTTGCATGCACATTTATATTACAGTGTGAGAGGAGGGGGTTATCCCAAGCTTGTTCTCACAGGCAAACATGCATATAAGTGAATCCAACATGATTAACAATTTCAACATAGATTAACAAGAGAGATATTTTACAACCATAGGAGGATGTCATGTATTTCTACACTGGAGCTGAAGGAGGAAGTGACTCGTAACGAGGAGGATACGAGCCGGATACCACAGCGAATAAAACAAACCAAGCGAGTTACGAGGTAAGGAAATATCCCTCCCTATACCCCATCTGTATGTGTGTGTGCGTGCGTGCGTGCGTGCGTTCGTGCGGAAGAGAAAGGATTTGTGATTGAAAAGATTTTGTAGCCACTTAATTAACTGCAAATGTTTCATATAGCCCTCATATTACTGTAAAGCCCCTTATAACAAAGCAACATGCACACCCCTTGGACTTGCTATTTCTGTTGGTGTGATTTGTTCAGGGCTCAGACATCATTTCACAAATTCAAATAGATGTAGGAAACACTGATGCATTAGTAATGTAAGAATACAGTACAACTTTACGGCTATAAGAGTCTAATGGCTATTCTTGATGGCATCGATACAAACATTCACATCTGTAGGGAGAATCACCTACTATAGGGTGTGCTAAAGAAACAGCATACTTGCCATAAGAGATGCATCTGTATAGGAAATGCAAATCTGCGTTTATTATTTTTCATCGTGACTATCATTAGAGTTCTTTGGTGGTCTAATCAATTCACTGACAGAACACACCCCGCGGGCGAAGGACCCCTACACTCACTGGCAGCCACAACATTTTGTAGTCATCAGCCGCTTTGCTTTCCCTCTCTAATGATAGAAATTTCACCCCATGTAGATGAAGCACATCAGTGTCTCAACAATATTTCGTTTCTGCATCATTAATTTGCAGAGAGAGGCTTGTGTAGCGGGAAAAACAAAATTGAATTAATTAGGAAGAATGGAAGGAAACCAAGTCTGGTTCCAAATGGCACCCGTTTCCCTATGTGGAGCCCATACACTTTTGACTAGAGCCCTATGGCCCTAAGTGCACTACAGAGGGAATAGGGTGCCATTTGGAATGAAACCCAAGCTGAGGAATTAATAGAAGCGGTGTTGTTCTGCTAATGGACTTGAAACAAATAACACCGTTATTCTAGCTATCTAACTATGTTGTTGGCCATTTCTGACTCTATTACAATGTACAGAATACATCTCCACCTTTTGAAATGAGGTTTAGATGAGAGAATTTAATTAGAAATTAGAACCCAGAGAGGAACATACAGAAAACAAAAATGTATCTTTGATATTTCCACTGTGTTTTTGATTCCTAATGAGAACTATCAGTGTAGATTCAAATGTTTTCATTCACTGGGAAGTTTACGTGATGATATTCTATTCTATTCTGTTCTATTCTATTCTATTATCCTAAAACATAAATCCTCCTGGATATAGCATGTGCTGTATAGTTGTGAGTAGTCAACAGAGCACTTACTTAACACTGCAGTCAAACCCACATAGTCATAGCAGTGTTGATGTGATTGGTATGATATCACCCAAAGCTATAGTCTCATTCAACAGCTGCATGTATTACCCCACTTTCAGGATGGACCTCAAGGTCCGGCGCGTGAGAGAGACTATCCTGAGGTTAGCTGAGAGAGACCAGCTGTGGAGGATGTGGAGGAGAGGGGAGGAGAGAGAATGAAGGTGGGAGGAGGAAGGAGGATGAGGAAGAAGAAGGAGAGGGGGCGTCCTGCCCAAGGACAGCCAGCCAGACCTTCTCTTACCTGATGACAGCCAGACAGCCAGACCTTCTCTTACCTGAGGACAGCCAGCTAGACCTTCTCGTACCTGGGGACAGCCAGACAGCCAGATTTTCTCTTACCTGAGGACAGCCAAACAGCCAGACCTTCTCTTACCTGAGTACAGCCAGACAGCCAGACCTTCTCTTACCTGAGGACAGCCAGACAGCCAGTCCTTCTCTTACCTGAGTACAGCCAGACAGCTAGACCTTCTCTTACCTGAGGACAGCCAGACAACCAGAACTTCTCTTACCTGAGGACAGCCAGACAGCCAGACCTTCTCTTACCTGAGGACAGCCAGACAGCCAGACCTTCTCTTACCTGAGGACAGCAAGACAGCCAGACCTTCTCTTACCTGAGGACAGCCAGACAGCCATACCTTATCTTACCTGAGGACAGCCAGACAGCCAGATATTCTCTTACCTGAGTACAGCCAGACAGCCAGACCTTCTCTTATTGAGGACAGTCAGACAACCAGACTTTCTCTTACCCAAGGACAGCCAGACAGCCAGACCTTCTCTTTCCTGAGAACAGCCAGCCAGACCTTCTCTTACCTGAGAACAGCCAGACATCCAGACAGCCAGACCTTCTCTTACCTGAGGACATCCATACAGCCAGTCCTTCTCTTACCTGAGGACAGCCAAACATCCAGACCTTCTCTTACCTGAGGACAGCCAGACAGCCAGACCTTCTCTTACCCGAGGATAGCCAGCCAGACAGACTTCTCTTACCTGAGGGCAGCCAGACAGACCTTCTCGTACCTGAGGACAGCCATACAGCCAGACCTCTCTTACCTGAGGACAGCCAGACCTTCTCTTACCTGAGTACAGCCAGACAGCCAGACCTTCTCTTACCTGAGGACAGCCAGACATCCAGACCTTCTCTTACCTGAGGACAGACAGCCAGACCTTCTTTTACCTGAGGACAGCCAGACAGCCAGACCTTCCTTACCTGAGGACAGACAGCCAGACCTTCTCTTACCTGAGGACAGCCGGACAGCCAGACATTATCTTACCTGAGTACAGCCAGACAGACAGACCTTCTCTTACCTGAGGACAGCCAGACAACCAGACCCTCTCTTACCTGAGGACAGCCAGACAGCCTGATCTTCTCTTACCTGTGGACATCCAGACAGCCAGACCTTCTCTTACCTGAGGACATCCAGACAGCCAGACCTTCTCTTACCTGAGGACAGCCAGACAGACCTTCTCTTACCTGAGGACAGCCAGACAGCCAGACCTTCTCTTATCTGAGGACAGCCAGACATCCAGACCTTCTCTTACCTGAGGACAGCCAGACAGCCAGACCTTCTCTTACCTGAGGACAGCCAGACAGCCAGACCTCTCTTACCTGAGGACATCCAGACAGCCAGACCTTCTCTTACCTGAGGACAGCCAGACAGCCAGACCATCTCTTACCTGAGGACAGCCAGACAGCCAGACCTTCTCTTACCTGAGGACAGCCAGACAGCCAGAGAGCCAGACTTTCTCTTACCTGAGGACAGCCAGACAGCCAGATCTTCTCTTACCTGAGGACAGCCAGACAGCCAGACCTTCCTTCCCTACTTCCTCTTCCTCTAATCTACTCAGGGAGAGAATTGTGAAGCTCAATTTAAGACCTAACCCATGAAATTAACACCTCCAGCCCTTTTCAATGCCTACTACCAAGAGGAGTGATTTATTTCTTCACAGAATGAATAGACCCCCTTTTTAACTTTTCACAAAGAGGTTTTTAACTTTATTTCAGGTTAACCTTATGTGCCACCATCTTCAAGAGGGTCTGGAACATGACAAAGACATGACAGTATAATGACAGTATTGAGACAATGACAGTATTGACAATAATGGAATTTGATGGACATTTTCTAGTAATTGGATGGACAGATTGTAGAGAAGGAAAAATTCCCCCCATTGTGACAGTTGTGTTGTCTGAGTATCAGTGTTGAGATTATGAGGTTAAAAACGTTTCACCACAGCAGTTCTAGTCATAATCCACCTACAGGAACTGCAAGAGGTTTTAAGATATAAAAGCAAACACCTCAAAACATTACGTCTCAACACCGTCCCCTTTACCATGCCATGTCGTAGCAGGGTGAGACTCATGTCACTGATGGATTCTAATCATGTTTCTTTTATAGCAGTGGTGGGTGTTTCCCGGGGTTAGCCAAGCATGCTAATCCACAATCATTATTTTTAATTGGCCGTGTCATAAAACGAACATTACTTTTTATGTCATATTGTCTTCCATAGGAAGGCCACTCTGTGACTGCCGACGATGGTGGGAGGAGATCAATCAAGTCAAGACCTTCAGCAGACTAAATCAAACCCTGACTGTAATACTGCGTATGTACAGGTATGTAGAAGAGGGCAAAGGCAGTTAAGGCACTTTAACTCTGTTCACATAGCTATTTTACATGGAGAATAGAATAATGATAAATTAGCATTGTTAGTGTTTATGTTACTCGTCATCACAACTGTTGTTTAGCGTTTTCGCACTTTTTGTTTTATTACTACATCCCAAAATATATTGAACATCTTGTGATACATTGGTATTCACTGGTATCTAACTTTGGAAATGCAAGAATAAAGTGTCAGCAGTGAATACCAATGTATCCTGAAAGTACTGTCTCTACGGGTATTCTACTGCATTCATTGAAATGCAAGACTTTTTAAAAGCACCGGAAACAGCCAGCCAGGCGTAAATCTAGTTGAGAACACTAAAGAACCAGCAGCAGCTTCTGAGTCACACAAAACGATTCCCTGGTGGTACTCAGCGAACGCCCAGCTTTCATCCTCCAACCTCTGTATGAAAACCCTAATCAGTGAGCCTGATTGCTGTGAGTGGCCTTTTGTAGCGTCTTTAATCCAGTGAGTGTTTTAATTTAAATTCTAGTCCGGGATGGGGGCTGCTATTTACAGCTGCAGGATAACGAAGTGTAATCTGGCCTCCGTTTGGGGTGCGGGAGGGGTGCCAAGAAGGGGTGAGGCAGACTCTCTTTAAACATGCCATGTGATGAGCCTTTGATTGGTAAAGCAAGATACCAGGCTATTTTGACAATACAGAGAGAGAGAGACAGAAAACTGGAGAGAAGAGAGAGAAAGAGCACTAATTAAACAATCAGGTCTGTTGAGTGTCCACGAATGATGTCATTGTTATGCTAATTAACCCTTTGTGTTCCGGAGCACATCAGAACTCTGATCAAGTAGCTGTGTGCTCTGATTATCAAATGCTGCTGGTGATTAGTTTGGTTTGGAAACTTCCTGCTTCCTGCAATCCACTATCCAGTTCAAACTATTACCCCAAGTTGATGTCTTTACTATCTATAATGGTACGTGTCTTCCATTCTAACAGGTGTTCGTTACTTGAGATATACAGCCATTTGTTAAGAGTTCATATTAAGAATATTTACTGTACTTTATAAGACCTGTCCACTTCCTTCACGATTGATGTCAGTGGTTGTATTGACATCTCACAGTTGGCTGCTCTTGAGAAAAGTCTGATGATTATCCTCTCTTGAGGGTTCGATACCCAGTCAGTCACAAATCCACTTGCACAAGTCACCAGTGACAATGCAAACTAGTCAAAGGAGTGCTAGTTTTGTCTCTCCATGGTTGTCTAATAACAATGAGCTCCTAACTCCCGTACTGCAAGGAAGAACAATACTGCTGGTCCAGCTTCTATAACGTGATGCTGAGGATGCTGCTGGTAAGACTGACTGTGATTAAACTGAATTCAACAAGTTGATTTCACAGATATTGTTGGCCACTCAGTTGTAGTCATTACGGTAACATCTTATCCCGTCGTTAGTTAGCAGGTGGGGAGAGCCTGATAACATAATGGGAGGGTTGCTCTTGCTTTCATGCCCAGTAGAAAATAAATGAAATAATTCATCATGGGACGACACACACAAGCATGCATATGCAAACACACACACACACACACACACACCTCTATTCTCTCTCTGCCTGGTCTTTAGGGAAGGCGGAAGGAAGCTGGCTAGTAATATTGCTGGTGATTTTATCTGATTTAGGAAGGTTATTACTGCTGCTGCTTGATAAACACATCACTGAATGATGTACTCCACACAATAGGCTCTCTCATACATTCCCGTTGATGCAGTTGTCCACTGGAGGGGAGGCAGCGTCCATTATTCAGTGCTCTGATGATGAGAGTTGTCTAGGCTTCATCTCAGTGGCTTTAGCTCTAATACATTCTTGTAACGTGAAGTAGATAAGATGTCAATACCTTTCAACCTTTCTCTGCTCTCCCTTCAGTGAAGAATATCTGACACCACTCACCAATAAGGCCCATGCAACAACTGACACCAGTATAATTATTCCCCTCCAGCCATCCCTTGAATAATGGTTCCTACTCCATCCCTTCAGCCTATAGAAAAAATTATTTTGAAGTCTCCGGTTCTTGAAGAGGCAGTTCAAACAGCGACTAGCCTTGGCCTGGTCTCTACTCCATCTCCATCTTCTCTCTTTCTCTCTCTCTCTCTCCCCTCCCCACTCCCTCCATTTCTCTCTCGCTCCCTCTCTCTTCATTTCCTCTGTCCCTCTCCCAGGACATCAAGAGAGATTTCCTGCAGCTTATCTGTAAAGGACCAGGATGAGCCTCGGCTACTGAGCGAAACAATTACTCACAGCTGCTCCCTATCTGTTCCTCTGTGTGCAATTCCACTTCAGGAGTGCATGCCAACACACACACACACAACACAACACGTGAAGTCGCAAACACACACATATGCATACACATACATGAACACACACATATGTGATGTTGCAAGCACACATACTGTATGTGAACACGCACACCAGAAATGTCTAAAGCTATTCAATTTCTCCATTGGCATATCAGGTGCACTTCTGTTATATCAATATTCATTTTTGTGTCCACTCGATGTGAAGAGTAATTATTAGAGAATAATTTCAACTTCTCTTCAGGTTCATCTATATCTTTCTCCTGTTCCCAGGCAGACAGTGATAATACATTGAGTGGTGAACGACGACTCACTATTCAAGAAGATACATGTTCTGCTGACACCATGAGACATCTTAGTCATATCATAACTTTGTGCATAACATATGGAGTAATCTCGTCCCTTTCTCAAACCCTTCCTCTTTAAAAATCAAGCGGTATTTCCCAGAGTTGAGATTTGACCTGAGAGCTTTGGAAACATTTCTGTCTCCATCTATCTCATCCTCTCCATCTCTCTTCTCTGGAGCACCAAATGAGCAGCAGTCAGTCTATCATCTGATTAGTGCTTCCTGGTTCCTAGAGCTTCCTGGTTCCTAGAGCTTCCTTGCCCACCAGGGGAGTGAATGGAGTGCTGAGTCACCTAAGTCAGTCACACACGCAGTTCCATCTGCTCGGGGGAAACTCTAACTAATCAATCTTAGTTCACTAACTATTGAAACACCTCAACATTATCTCTGATACATTTTGATCTAGAAGGGAAAGGGGATACCTAGTCAGTTGCGCAACTGAATACATTCCACCGAAATGTGTCTTCCGCCTGTAACTCAACCCCTCTGAATCAGAGAGGTGCGGGGGGCTGCCTTAAGCGACGTCAGCGGCGCCCGGGGAACAGTTGTTGTTTGGGATTAACTGCTTTGCTCAAGGGAAGAACAGCAGATTTTTCCACCTCACTGGCTCAGGGATTCGAACCAGCAACCTTTCGGTTACTGGTCCAACGCTCTTAACCACTAGGCTACCTGCCACCGTGTATTGATAATGTGGTTACTGTGGTTAAATATCAATACCATACCTAAAACTCTGACCAACCGAAAGGTTCTTTATACTCTGGCCAACCCAAAGCTTCTTCATAAACCGATAACTAAAAAAGAAAATCAAGTGGTATTTTCAAGTATTTATCGAAGTTAGCTTACTTCATTATTGAGCTTGCTCTGTGAAACATAACCTACATTACCATCCATCCATTTGTGATTCCTCACCATAGCTAAGCAGCCAGTCAGCCTTCCTTCCCCTGGGTTGATCATGTGACTGAGGAACGACAGGAGCTGGTAATGCAATACTAATCTGATAATCTTCACTGTAATTAAACAGATGGAACCAGGTCTTTACTGAGCAGAGCTAGAATAAGCCACGTGCAATGACGTCTTTACTGTGAAGCTTGACAGTTCCCTGATGGAATGGGCTCTTTATAGCTATGGCTAGAGTAGGCCACAAGTTCCCTGAAGCCACAGCAAGAGATGTTTCCTTAAAAAAACCATGTTGAAGGCTAGGAGGAGAAGCATGGTGTCTGGCGGGATCACGTGACACTGAACAGGGAGAGACTTTTCCAAAGCAAACACATAATTGAAAAATACCTAAAACATAAATGTAGGGTTGAAGAGAGATACATGTAGTTTTACTGCATAGGTGTTTTTTATGAATTATTTATTTTACAGTATTAAAGTGACCTCAAAATACATGTTCTGAAGCGGACAATGGTCACCACTGTGAGGTAGACTGGGGATTTTGTATTTTTTCTCAGCATGAAGCAAGAGACTGTATGTGTGAGGGGGAGAAAAACACAGTTAGAAATCTGCTAACCTAAATCTGAAAAATGGTTGATAAAAACGGCTGAAAACACAGAAGCCTGGTGAGCATTCAAAGCCCTGGCAAGTAGATTAATCCTTTGAAGCTCACCACAGCAACCAGGCTGAATACTCTATCAACGGAAACAACCAACCAACTGGCCTGGGATTCATACATGGTAAACACACACACATACACACATACACACACTCACACCACACGAGAGAGCGGCGCTAGCCACCGCCGTCAACATTGGGTATTTACAGAAACAATGGTACTCTGATCAGAACATTGATTAAACTGAGTCCCTCTTTTGTCCCACAATTGGCAGCCCACTCTCCCCACTCTCCCCATTCCTATCATTTTAATTAATTCTATGATATTTCCAAAGTCTGGGCTGTATATACCTCTAATGAGAAATCTCATCAAAAGATGCTGAAGCCAGGCAATTTGAGACAGCGGTTGGCATGATACGGAGGCAGCGCTCTCTGTCTCTCTCCCTCTCCTCTCCTCCTCCACAACCTCCAATTAAATATATGTATTTATAATCGTCGCTTTCACGTGCTGCGTGTGTCCCTGTTCCCAACCTCAAAGTGTTCTTGTACAGCCTGCTCGAAGTACCTGTGGGTTTGGTGTGTGTGTGTGTTTCTGTGATGTTGATGTTGTTGTTGTTTTTTGTTCTTTTTCAGTGGTTTGTGGTTGCTGGGTACTCAGAGGCATCACACCCAAAGGCGGCACAGGGTACGTGCCCCTCATATTTGTCCCCCCCAAAAAATTATACCAAAAATTATAGTTTGTTCAAATGTTAAATTAATTACTAAACTAAGGCAAATAGTACCCCCCTCTTCTCTCTGTTAAGTTGTTCCTTCCAAGGTGCACGGATCCCGTCAGTAGAGGAGAGTGTAGAGCAGAGACGGAAGAGGAAGCAAGATCTCTGGCTCCGGCATTTTTTCTGTTTCAATGAAATTCTGTGAGCTAAGTAGACCAGACCCAGCTGCTATCGCATAGGTGTCTATGGGAGAGCAACCCCCTTAAGTAGACCGGAACATAACTTTTTTTTTAAACTCGATTATCTTCACAGAGTATTGTTGGAGACTATCTGACTTGAGCCCGTTTTAATTAGTTTATACTTGTATAATTAGCCTAGCAGTAGTAATTATCATGTTATGGGCTAGATGGAATGGTCTACAGTGGGGAGAACAAGTATTTGATACACTGCCGATTTTGCAGGTTTTCCTATTTACAAAGCATGTAGAGGTCTGTAATGTTTATCATAGGTACACTTCAACTGTGAGAGATGGAATCTAAAAATAAAAATCCAGAAAATCACATTGTATGATTTCTTAAGTAATTAATTTGCATTTTATTGCATGACATAAGTATTTGATCACCTACCAACCAGTAAGAATTCCGGCTCTCACAGACCTGTTAGTTTTTCTTTAAGAAGCCCTCCTGTTCTCCACTCATTACCTGTATTAACTGCACCTATTTGAACTCATTACATGTATAAAAGACACCTGTCCACACACTCAATCAAACAGACTCCAACATCTCCACATTGGCCAAGACCAGAGAGCTATGTAAGGACATCAGGGATAAAATTGTAGACCTGCACAAGGCTGGGATGGGCTACAGGACAATAGGCAAGCAGCTTTGTGAGAAGGCAACAACTGTTGGCGCAATTATTAGAAAATGGAAGAAGTTCAAGATGACGGTCAATCACCCTCGGTCTGGGGCTCCATGCAAGATCTCATCTCGTGGGGCATCAATGATCATGAGGAAGGTGAGGGATCAGCCCAGAACTACACGGCAGGACCTGGTCAATGACCTGAAGAGAGCTGGGACCACAGTCTCAAAGAAAACCATTAGTAACACACTACGCCGTCATGGATTAAAATCCTGCAAGACCTACAGGAAACGTATGATCTCTGTAATTGCAAACAAAGGTTTCTGTACCAAATATTAAGCTCTGCTTTTCTGATGTATCAATTACTTATGTCATGCAATAAAATGCAAATTAATTACTTAAAAATCATACAATGTGATTTTCTGGATTTTTTAGATTCCGTCTCTCACAGTTGAAGTGTACCTATGATAAAAATTACAGACCTCTACATGCTTTGTAAGTAGGAAAACCTGCAGAATCGGCAGTGTATCAAATACTTGTTCTCCCCACTGTATGTGCATCAGTGGCAGTCGGTGCCATTTAAGATTGGGTGAGGAATTTTTTTTTTTATGAGCATGGCCTTATTTCTATTGGAGCATATTGGATGATTGTCATTCATATTCCATTCACCCGGCTCAATGTAACATCGATAGGTTTAGGTTACTGCAACATAAATTATACTCACATTTTCCCTATACATATCATGAGGTTGCTACAACCTAGCCTATGAATGAAAGTTTATAATGTAGGTGCACATGTCAAGAGACAAATTGGAGTAATCAAGGTGACAGACAATGACACATTCAATACCGCCTTGCACAATCTTGCCTGCGTCTAGCTGATCTAGGGTATCATCATTAGTCCAAACAGCTGCAAAACATTTCCGTTTTACAACCAAAACTAGAGTTTCTATTGGACAAATTCAGGTAGGTCTATCCCCGTTTCTATCCCCATTTGTTTCCATTTAAGAACACTTTTCAACAGAATCGTTTTTATATTTTTTTGCAAATGTATACAAAATAAATCCAGAAATACCTTATTTACATAAAAAACCCTTACTTCAGAACCTTTGCTATGAGATTCAAAATTGAGCTCAGGTGCATCCTGTTTCCATTGATCATCCTTGATTGGAGTCCACCTGTGGAAGATTAAATTGATTGGACATGATTTGGAAAGGCACACACCTGTCTATATAATGTCCCAAAACATTTCTGAAGCATTGAAGGTCCCCAAGAACACAGTGGCCTCCATCATTCTTAAATGGAAGAAGTTTGGAACCACCAGGACTCTTCCAAGAGCTGGCCGCCAGGCCAAACTAAGCAATCGGTGGAGAAGGGTTTGGTCAGGGAGGTGACCAAGAACCCGATGGTCATTCTGACGGAGCTGTAGAGTTCCTCTGTGGAGATGGGAGAACCTTCCAGAAGGACAACCATCTCTGCAGCACTCCACCAATCAGGCCTTGATGGTAGAGTGGCCAGACGGAAGCCACTCCTCAGTAAAAGGCACATGACAGCCCGCTTGGAGTTTGCCAAAAGGCACCTAAAGGACTCAGACCATGAGAAACAAGATTCTATGTTCTGACGAAACCAAGATTGAACTCTTTGGCCTGAATGCCAAGAGCCACATCTGGAGGAAACCTGGCACCATCCCTACGGTGAAGCATGGTGATGCCAGCATCATGCTGTGGGGATGTTTTTCAGCGGCAGGGACTGGGAGACTAGTCAGGATCGAGGCAAAGATGAACAGAGCAAACAGAGAGATCCTTGATGAAAACCTGCTCAGGACCTCAGACTGGGGTGAAGGTTCGCCTTCCAACAGGACAATGACACTAAGCACACAGCCAAGACAACGCAGGAGTGGCTTCAGGACAAGTCTCTGAATGTCCTTGAGTGGCCCAGCCGCCAGAGCCCAGACTTGAATCCGATCAAACATCTCTTGAGAGACCTGAAAATAGCTGTGCAGCAACGCTCCCCATCCAACCTGACAGAGCTTGAGAGGATCTGCAGAGAAGAATGGGAGAAACTCCCCAAATACATGTGTTCCAAGCTTGTAGAGTCATACCCAAGTAGACACAAGGCTGTAATTGCTGCCAAAGGTGCTTCAACAAAGTACTGAGTAAAGGGTCTGAATACTTATGTAAATGTGATATTTCAGTTTATTATTTGTAATACATTTGCAAAACATTATTTTAAAAAACGGTTTTTGCTTTGTAATTATGGGTAGATTGTTGAGGGGAAAAAAACAATTCAATCAATTTTAGAATAAGGCTGTAACCTAACAAAATGTGTAAAAAGTCAAGGGGTCTGAATACTTTCTGAATGAACTGTATGCTGAAAAAAAATATATATATATTTTTTTTGACATATAATTAAGGATATTGATTGTGGCTCTAGATTGCACGGAAAAGTTGAAAAAGACCACACCCCAGCCATCCTCACGTACTTTGTGCCCCCTCATCTTTTGGGGGTTCATGACGCCCCTGTGTGTACTGGTAGCCATCTCATTGACTTTAATCAGCCATCCATCAAAGTGACAATGTTCTAAGAATAAAGGTTTTCAGTTAGCTAGTTTATTAAACTGCCTGCTCCTGTCTACCTGCATGTGCTCACACACACACACACACACACACACACGCACATGCACACACACACACACACACACACACACACACACACACACACACACACACACAGACACACAGTAATCTGACTGCTCCTGTCTGCCTGCACTGCTCGATCAAGGATCAAATAAAGGCAGTCAACAATGTAAGTATTTGTTTTCCCTGCAGAGTTTGGAAAAAAGTAACTTTTTCATCTCATGGATCTGTGAAAGTTGCCCTTTGCTGTACGTCTGATGCCTAAGGTATTTCTTAATGCAAATGAGGCGACGTTAAACACAACAACACATTTTACTTTCCACTGGTGGATCCACCACACTCTGTGACATTCAGAGAAATCACATTACTGCATTTCACTCTCAAACGGCCACGTCCTTAAGCTACTGTTGCTATGCTCTCTAAAATTGTACAAATTAACTTATTCAATCACATAATTCTTTTTTTTCTTTCATGCATGAATTCATTTGAAAATAGTACAACCTGGACTCTCAATATTGATTAAAAGTGCACTCCAAACATGGGCTCTTGCTCTTAAATTCATAATTGACTTTATAATGGCAGCCTTAAGTTTCAGGCTTGGTAAAGAGATTTTAGTGGACATGTTGGTTAAGCTGGGGATATTTTGGACATTGTCTTGACACAGAGAGTTGAAGGTGATACAGGCCGGGGTTAACTGCAGTCAAGTTAAAAGTCACAAAGTCTTAATTGAATACAATTAAGCTGGGATTCATTTAAAGGCTCATTTGAATCCGACAATGTACCTTTTAAGGAAATTTCCCCAACGTTCGCAGAGACCGCATTCATGGTAAACAAAGATGTTGGCTCAAGTGTAAATGACCTCTGTAGTGCAGTTTGAAATGTGCTTTTGAATTAATCCTGGCCAGAGTCTAAATTCTTCTTCATATTATTGCAATCAGTGCTTCCAAGCTGACAAAACAGAGTTGCACTGTGTAATATTGTATTCCTATGAAGTGGGAGTGTAATATTGCTATAATAACAATGCATTCTAATTAGCTCATGCATTTACTCCCTAAGGGATCATTCTGCTCCAGTTTTATCTGTGATTGTATTTAATACGCATCATGTTTTATCAGTATATGCAGCTATAGGGCTGGGTGTTTACTTACATGCCCATAGCAAAACAGTAACGTGTATGTGGTGGCTTGATTAATAATACTGTTCTAAAGTAACAATCACACGCAGGTACACACACACACTCGCACACAAACACACACACACACACACACACACACACACACACACACACACACACACACAAACACACTCCAAGACAGACCTGAAAATCAAACACACTGATTTTGGCTTCTCATTCCTGTTTCCGTTTTGTTTCTTTTCCCTCTGGAATATGTCTTGCCTCTAACATGGAAATATGATTATCTGACTGAGTATTCAGTTAATGAACAACATAATGTGTGAGTCTCCATTATGCAAAGCAATACCAGTTTGTAATGATTGAACAAAATATGCTTCTGATTTGATGTGCAGCTTGAAGCAAGATAAAAAAAAAAAAGCATGGCACCACCGAGGCTGTTTGGTGGGGTCCATTGCTCCAGGACTTGAACAGTACATGGAGAGTCAGAATACAAAACGGTGGGAGGGTGAGAGGAAGAGGAGGGTGGGAGGATGGGAGGGAGAGGAGGGTGGGAGGATGGGAGGGAGAGGAGGGTGGGAGGGAGGATGGGAGGGAGAGGAGGGTGGGAGGGAGGGAGTGGAGGGTGGGAGGATAGGAGGGAGTGGAGGGTGGGAGGGAGAGGAGGATGGGAGGGAGAGGTGGGAGGGAGGGAGTGGAGGGTGGGAGGATGGGAGGGAAAGGAGGGTGGGAGGATGGAAGGGAGAGGATGGTGGGAGGGAGGGAGTGGAGGGGTGGGACGAAGGGATGGAGTGGAGGGTGGGGGGGAGGATGGGAGGGAGAGGAGGGTGGGAAGGAGGATGGGAGGGAGAGGGGGTGGGAGGGAGGATGGGAGGGAGGGAGAGGAGGGTGGGAGGGAGGGAGGATGGGAGGGAGAGGAGGGTGGGGAGGGAGGGAGGGAGGATGGGAGGGAGAGGAGGGTGGGTGGGAGGGAGGGAGGGAGTGGAGGGTGGGAGGGTGGGAGGGTGGGAGGGAGAGGAGGGTGGGAGGGTGGGAGGGTGGGAGGGAGGGAGAGGAGGGTGGGAGGGAGGATGGGAGGGAGGGAGGGAGGGAGGGAGGAGGGAGGGAGGGAGGGAGGGAGGGAGGGAGGGAGGGAGGGAGGGAGGGAGGGAGGGAGGGGAGGGAGGGAGGGAAAGGAGGGTTAGGACTCAAGTAGGGTGAGCACTCGATGACGGGAGGGAGAGGAGGGTGAGCACGCGAGGAGGGTGAGCACTCAAGGAGGGTGAGGACTCGAGGAGGGTGAGCACTCAAGGAGGGTTAGAACTCGAGGAGGGTGAGCACTCGAGGAGGGTGAGCACTTGAGGATGGGAGGGAGAGGAGGGTGAGCACTCGAGGGCGGGAGGGAGAGGAGGGTGAGCACTCGAGGAGGGTGAGGACTCGAGGAGAGCACCTGAGGAGGGTGAGGACTTGAGGCGGGTGAGCACTCGAGGAGGGTGAGCACTCAAGGAGAGTGGGGACTCGAGGAGGATGAGCACTCGAGGAGGGTGAGGACTCGAGGAGGGTGAGCACTCAAGTAGGGTGAGCACTCAAGGAGGGTGAGGACTCAGGGAGGGTGAGGACTCGAGGAGGGTGAGGACTCGAGGAGGGTGAGCACTCGAGGGCGGGAGGGAGAGGAGGGTGAGCACTCGAGGAGGGAATGGACTCGAGGAGGGTGAGCACTCGAGGTGAGCACCCGATGAGGGTGAGGACTTGAGGAGGGTGAGTACTCGAGGAGGGTGAGCACTTGAGGAGGTTGGGGACTCAAGGAGGGTGAGCACTCGAGGAGAGTGAGGACTCAAGGAGGGTGAGCACTCGAGGATGGTGAGCACTCGATGACGGGAGGGAGAGGAGGTTGAGCACTCGAGGAGGGTGAGCACTCAAGGAGGGTGAGGACTCGAGGAGGGTGAGGACTCAAGGAGGGTGAGCACTCGAGGAGGATGAGCACTCGAGGACGGGAGGGAGAGGAGTGTGAGCACTCGAGGAGGGTGAGCACTCGAGGAGGGTGTGCACTCAAAGAGGGTGAGGACTAAAGGAGGGTGAGGACTCGAGGAGGGTGAGGACTCAAGGAGGGTGAGCACTCGAGGAGGATGAGCACTCGAGGATGGGAGGGAGAGGAGTGTGAGCACTCGAGGAGGGTGAGCACTCAAAGAGGGTGAGGACTAAAGGAGGGTGAGGACTCGAGGAGGGTGAGCACTCAAGGAGGGTGAGGACTCGAGGAGGGTGAGGACTCGAGGAGGGTGAGCACTCGAGGGCGGGAGGGAGAGGAGGGTGAGCACTCGAGGAGGGTGAGCACTCAAAGAGGGTGAGGACTAAAGGAGGGTGAGGACTCGAGGAGGGTGAGCACTCAAGGAGGGTGAGGACTCGAGGAGGGTGAGGACTCGAGGAGGGTGAGCACTCGAGGGCGGGAGGGAGAGGAGGGTGAGCACTCGAGGAGGGAATGGACTCGAGGAGGGTGAGCACTCGAGGTGAGCACCCGATGAGGGTGAGGACTTGAGGAGGGTGAGTACTCGAGGAGGGTGAGCACTTGAGGAGGTTGGGGACTCAAGGAGGGTGAGCACTCGAGGAGAGTGAGGACTCAAGGAGGGTGAGCACTCGAGGATGGTGAGCACTCGATGACGGGGAGGGGGAGGAGGTTGAGCACTCGAGGAGGGTGAGCACTCAAGGAGGGTGAGGACTCGAGGAGGGTGAGGACTCAAGGAGGGTGAGCACTCGAGGAGGATGAGCACTCGAGGACGGGAGGGAGAGGAGTGTGAGCACTCGAGGAGTGTGAGCACTCGAGGAGGGTGTGCACTCAAAGAGGGTGAGGACTAAAGGAGAGTGAGGACTCGAGGAGGGTGAGGACTCAAGGAGGGTGAGCACTCGAGGAGGATGAGCACTCGAGGACGGGAGGGAGAGGAGTGTGAGCACTCGAGGAGGGTGAGCACTCAAAGAGGGTGAGGACTAAAGGAGGGTGAGGACTCGAGGAGGGTGAGCACTCAAGGAGGGTGAGGACTCGAGGAGGGTGAGGACTCGAGGAGGGTGAGCACTCAAGGAGGGTGAGTGTGTGTCAGTCAGTAATGACATCTACAAGAACCTGTTTTCCTCCCACCCACCCGTGGTCCAATCAAATATGAAGGAACAGACATCAGTGCTCGCCTCCTAGCCTGTGAACTTTAACACATGTACGTCCTCCCGTCCCACATACACACACACGCGTGCACACACGCGGCACACACACACACACACACACACACACACACACACACACACACACACACACAAACTCCACCTCCCACTCCATCTCTTGGGTGTAATCAATCTCTGGATCAATGCAGAGAGATCTAACCACCCAGATGTGAATGGTAACGTGTTTTAAATAGGGTGTATTGTAAAATGGAATAATATTCAATTTATTTTAAACAAGTCAGATAATTATATGTTTGATACAGTAATGTGTTTTTAAAAGGAGAGATGTGGTGTTTTTGTTTATCAGGAAATGACCTTTTGTGATGTGATGTTTTTGTCTCCTTGGTCCATGACTCCTTTCCACCTAAAGGAGATTTTGATTCCTTATTCCTGGTTCGAAATGTGAACGGCAAACGCATTGTATAACATTACATTAATAATTAATCTGAGAGTTAAGTAATTAAAACAGATTAACCAATTGCCTATTTGGCTTTCTTTAAACTGGGGGCTATTAGTACTTTAATTAAAGTTCACTGCGAGATAAATTCCCTTTAAATGTGTCATTTCTGCCAGGCAGTGCCCAGCCTATGGCACACTGGTTCATACTAACTCTAGACTAAATTAATTTGTCTGGGTAACTTTTGAATTACGTGCGTAACTAGTGTTTCAATAACCACTATTTGTGATTGTCTTTAATAAGCGTTCTGTAATGACTTCATAGAAGCACTAGCCTATACAAATAAGAATTTATTGATTGATAAATTAGGTCTATAATAACAATAAACAGTCATGAGGGATCGATCATTGGTTTATGATACATTGAGATAAATAATTCAAATTCTCATCATCCCTCTCTCCACTCCACAGGAGGTTGGTGGCACCTTAATTGGGGAGGACGGACTCATGGTAATGGCTGAAGTGGAATGGTATCAAATACATCCAACAAATGGTTTCCATGTGTTTAATGCCATTCCATTCGCTCCGTTCCAACCATTATTATGAGCTGTCCTCCCATCAGCAGCCTCCAGAGCTCCACTCATCCCTCTCTCCACTCTTTATCTACACTCCCTCCTCTCATTTCTTTTAAACGGCTCTCCTTCTCTCTCTGTATACTAAGTAAGGTTATCATGGCTGCAGCTCTACCCAGCCTAGTCCGATCACTTTTTATTACGAGGAGCTTTTGTCCTGCTTACGTTCTCAGGCTCCATCCCTGGCCTTGCATTGTCTCTCCTCCAGCGTCTTCAACCAGGCAGAAAATTGAAAAGGGTAGAAACAGAGGGAGAGACGGAGGGAGAGATGGAGTGAGAGATAGAGTGAGAGACAGGGGGAGAGACAGAGGGAAAGAGATGAAAGCAGCGGCAACAAAATCGACGACGCTGGATGAGCTGCCTCCCGTAATTATCCAGAGTGCGATTCACCAGAAGCACCTAGGTTTATGGACAGTTAAGAATACCCACGCTCACTAATGTGCTCTGCTCACTTGTTCCTAGCCATTGGCCATATTCTCCATATTCAGACAGTCTACTGCTTATACTACCACTGCTGCCAGACAATAGTTACTCATAACACTTAAAGATGCACTGTACAGAAATCACGCTGCCATTTCCTGGTTGCTAAAGTTCTAATAATATGCAAAATAACAGTTTATGTGACAAAACAAGCAAGTATAGTGTAGAGAATCATTGTACCATCTAAACCGCTGTGAAATATATTTTCCATTACCAAAAATATTATATAGTTTTTTTACAAAACCGGAAGTAAAATACGCAAAATCGAAACTTAAGAATGGGAAGCATAGAAACAGCGCACATAGAACAGATCTACTTCCTCTTAGACTTGCTTTCAATGCGAAATAACAGATCTATAACATACATTTCTATGGGAATTTGGTCGGGTTGCCCAAAAAGTTACATATTGCTGCTTTTAGGCATATTCACACAGGCAAAAAACAGCATTGTAGCATCATAATGTAGAACCTGAAGCAATGCTGTCACAGCGTTTGTGGTGGATCAGCAATGTAAATCACTTTATTTAGACTTTAACTTCATAAGAAAATGGAATTCAATCTAGTCCAATGTATCCCATCTTAAAAAAAAAAAATGTTATGTATTTATTTATTTAAGGGGGTAGATCAGCTTTAATATTGCAGATAGATTGTAACTTCCATCAATGTAATTGTCTGCATCACTTCCAATCCCCCATATATCTTTGTTCTCTCGCAAATATATATATATATACATAAACATACATACACATACATATACACATACATACATAGAAATACATTTACATACATATATATACATATCATTTTTTAAAATGTATTTCCCTTTATTACTTTCCAACCCCACCACCCCTTCCCTAATCGGAGTAAACTAGTGAACAACAATGCTTAGGCCTCTACTACCAGCTTAAACATACTATATACATTTTATTGACACAGTCAATTTTACAATAATTATATTTTGTTTGTTTTTACTTCTGAACTTCCTCTACCCTCAACCTCTCCGGTCATTTTCATGATGTCCATCCCGTTTGCTTCTATATGCCATATCTTTCTAACTGTGCTATTTCTCAAAAAGTCTTAACCTATAACATATATACTTATTATGGACACAGTATGCTTTACATTAGTTATTTTGTTGTTATTAGTTGTTGTTAGTTGTTATTAGTCCCATCCTTCAACTCCATTCAACACCACCCATCTATCTCTTAACACCATCCAAATTGGATTTCTATTTGCCATATGTTTTTCAACTGTACTGTGATGTTTTACAAAAGTTCTAAACCCTTCTATTCTCATTGTTTCTACAGATTGTAAATTGAAAATATTTGTTTTTGCTAAAAGTATTATTATATTATTGATCAATTGACTATGACTTTTCAGATCACCCAGTAGTGCTATCTGCAGGGTTAGCTCCAGGTAAATATTGCAATCCTTTAACCATTCCTGGACCTGTGTCCAAAAACAAGCTACAAATGGACAGTACCAAAACAAATGATCTAATGATTCTGTCTCTTCGCAGCAAAATCTGCAGAGCTGTATTGATCTGCAGAGATTGTATCCCCCATATAAATAGCAATAATGTTTTATAATAATTTAAATTGAAAAATTCTAAGTTTTGAATCCGGCGTCGTTTTGCATATCAGTTCATAAACACTGTTCCATGGAATAGGTACGTCAGAAATCTCTTCCTGACTATTTTGCAATCTATATGGAACGGCTGTCAATCCTTTGGTCCTTAAAAGAAACTGGTATACTTTTTTATTTATCACAATTTTCTTTAACCAATTATGTTCTTTAATGCAGGGCCGACAGACAAGTTCCTTACTTTTTACCGCTTCCACTTTCCTCTTCCATTTTTGCGGTAATGCTGAAATTATTTGGTTGTAATTTTGGGTAGAGCAGACATTTCCATATGTTTATGTTAGCTGCATGTGCGACATAACTCCACCAGTTCTAGCTATGGTATAATTTATGAAGAAGATACCTTTTTTTTAATTATTATTCAAAAAATAATGTTTTTTTATCAATTAGTGTATTTGAGTTTAACCACAATATTTGTTGCATTTTTTGTTCTGTCGTTTCTGGAGGATAAAATTTAAATTGCAACCAACTTTCTATGGCTTGTTTTAGAAATAGTGATATTTGGGAGATGATTTCCTTTTCAAATAACTGAAAGTGAGAGGTAGCTAACTAGCTACTTGCTATTAGCCACCGTTAGCGGTTTTCACCCAGAACATCGGATTTTCTGCCGGAATAACTGAATCACTGGACATTAACACTGGATCGCAACTAGCTAGCCGAAACTGAATGGATGTTGCTGTTGGCTAATCACCACTGCCCCCGAAGCAAGCACCAGTTAGCCTTGAGCTAGCCTCGAGCCAGGTCCGTATCCCAGCTATTTACCTCTCTGTCTACCGGACGGGAGTAGCCAGCTAACTAGCTACTTGCTATTAGCCACCGTTAGCGTTTTTTCACCATTGTCCGTGGCCTGCACTACCTACCAGCCAGCTCTAGCCTGGACTATTATCGGCCAGTCTGCACTGTCTGCACAGCGCGTTATCGACCCAGAACATATCGTTTTTTCTGCCGGAATCACTGAATCACTGGACCTTTAACACCGGATCATCGCAACTAGCTAGCTGCAACCAAATGGATGTTGTTGTTGGCTAACCAGCCTTGAGCTAGCCTCGAGTCAGGCCCATCTCCCTGCTATCTACCTCTCTGTCCACTGGACGCGACCTCCTAGAGTCGACACGGATCCCCGCCGATCCATCACGACTGGTCTGCCGACGTAATCGTCTGTGGTTTCAACAGGCTTCCCGTTGCGATGACCACGAAGATCCATCTGCTAGCCCCGGCCCGCTAGCACACGCAAACAACAGCCGTGCTTCCTGCTAGCCTGTGCTGTAGCACCAATTCGAACTGCTCTGGGACTCACATATTGCTGTTCACTGGACCTTATGATCACTCAGCTGCACAGCTGATGCCTGCTGGACTGTTCCTTTACATGGTACCCCATCCTGTTTATCTGTTTAGCCTCAGCCCAAACTTTCGTCGCCATTACCAGTTGTTGTCTTAGCCCTCTCGAATTAACACCTGTGATTGCTTTTTGGCTCTCTCCCATGTCAATATGCCTTGCCTATTGCTGTTCCAGTTAGTTCTTATTATACAATTTCACTGTAGAGCCCCAAGTCCCTCTCAAACTGCCTCAAATAGCTCCTTTGTTCCACCCCCCATACACGCCGAGACCGGCTCAATCGGTGCCTCCAATGATGCTATCTCTTTAATTGTTTCCCAACGCTTAGGTTTACCTCCACTGTACTCATATCCTTCCATATCCTTGTCTGTCCCTGATCCTATTCTACCACGCCCGGAAATCTGCCCCCTTTATTCGCTGTACCCAACGCACTAGAAGACCAGTTCTTAAAGCCTTTAGCCGTATCCTTATTCAAGTCCTCCTCTGTTCCTCTGGTGATGTAGAGGTTAACCCAGGCCCTGCAGCCCCCAGTATCACTCCTACTCCCCAGGAGCTATCATTTGTTGACTTCTGTAACCGTAAAAGCATTGTTTTTTTGCATGTTAACATCAGAAGCCTCCTCCCTAAGTTTGAGTTATTCACTGCGTTAGCACACTCCGCCAACGCTGATGTTCTAGCAGTGTCTGAATCCTGGCATAGGAAGGCCACCAAAAAATTCAGAAATGTCCATCCCCAACTACAACATTGTCCGTCTAGATAGAACTGCCAAAGGGGGTGGAGTTGCAATCTACTGTAGAGATAGCCTGCATAGCTCTATCATACTATCCAGGTCTGTGCCCAAACAGTTTGAGCTCCTACTTCTAAAAATCCACCTTTCCAGAAATAAGTCTCTCACTGTTGCCGCTTGCTACAGACCCCCCTCAGACCCCAGCTGTGCCCTGGACACCATATGTGAATTGCTTACCCCCATCTATCCTCAGAGTTCGTACTGCTTGGTGACCTAAACTGGGATAAGCTTAACACCCCGGCCATCCTACAATCCATACTAGATGCCCTCAATCTCACACAAATTATCAAGGAACCTACCAGGTACAACCCTAAATCCGTAAACATGGGCACCCTTATAGATATCATCCTGACTAACTTAACCTCTAAATACACCTCCGCTGTCTTCAACCAGGATCTCAGCGATCAGTGCCTTATTGCTCATGCGTCCGAGCGGTCCGTGGTCAAACGACCACCCCTCATCACTGTCAAATGCTCCCTAAAACACTTTAGCGAGCAGGCCTTCCTAATTGACCTGGCCCAGGTATCCTGGATGGATATCGATCTCATTCCGTCAGTAGAGGATGCCTGGTTGTTCTTTAAAAGTGCTTTCCTCTCAATCTTAAATAAGCATGCCCCATTCAAAAAATTCAGAACTTAGAACAGATATAGCCCCTGGTTCTCCTCAGACTTGACTGCCCTTGACCAGCACAAAAACATCCTGTGGCGTACTGCATTAGCATCGAATAGCCCCCGCGATATGCAACTTTTCAAGGAAGTTAGGAACCAATATACACAAGCAGTTAGGAAAGCAATGGCTAGCTTTTTCAAACAGAAATGTGCATCCTGTAGCACTAACTCCAAAAAGTTTTGGGACACTGTAAAGTCCATGGAAAATAAGAGCACCTCCTCCCAGCTAATAGACAGTACTGTGCATCCGTCTTCATCGACCTGGCCAAGGCTTTCGACTCTGTCAACCACCGCATTCTTATTGGCAGACTAAATAGCCTTGGTTTCTCAAATGACTGCCACATGGTTCAATTCTTGGGCAGACTCTTTTCTCTGTGTATATCAATGATGTCGCTCTTGCTGCTGGTGATTCTCAGATCCACCTTCTACGCAGACAACACCATTTTGTATACATCTGGCCCTTCATTGGACACTGTGTTAACAAACCTCCAAACGAGCTTCAATGCCATACAACACTCCTTCCGTAGCCTCCAACTGCTCTTAAACGCAAGTAAAACTAAATGCATGCTCTTCAATCGAAAGCTGCTGGCACCCGCCCAACCGACTAGAATCACTACTCTCGACGAGTCTGACCTAGAGTATGTGGACAACTACAAATACCTAGGTGTCTGGTTAGACTGTAAACTCTCCTTCCAGACTCACATTAAGCATCTCCAATCCAAAGTTAAATCTAGAATCAGCTTCCTATTTCGCAACAAAGCCTCCTTCACTCATGCTGCCAAACATGCCCTTGTAAAACTGACTATCCTACCGATCCTTGACTTCGGCAATTTTACAAAATAGCCTCCAACACTCTACTCAGCAAATTGGATGTAGTCTATCACAGTGCCATCCGTTTTGTCACCAAAGCCCCATATACTACCCACCACTGTGACCTGTACGCTCTTGTTGGCTGGTCCTCACTACATATTCGTCGCCAAACCCACTGGCTCCAGGCCATCTATAAATCACTGCTAGGCAAATCCCCGCCTTATCTTAGCTCATTGGTCACCATAGCAACACCCACCCGTAGTATGCGCTCCAGCAGGTATATCTCACTGGTCATCCCCAAAGCCAACACCTCCTTTGGCCGCCATTCCTTCCAGTTCTCTGCTGCGAATGACTGGAACGAACTGCAAAAATCTCTGAAGCTGGAGACTCTTATCTCCCTCACTAACTTTAAGCATCAGTTGTCAGAGCACCTTACCGATCACTGCACCTGTACACAGCCCAACTGAAATTTGCCCACCCAACTACCTCATCCCCATGTTGTAATATTTATTTTGCTCATTTTCACCCCAGTATCTCTATTTCCACATCATCTCTTGCACATCTATCATTCCAGTGTTTATACTAATTGTAATTATTTTGCACTATGGCCTATTTATTGCCTTACCTCCATAACTTGCTACATTTGCACACACTGTATATATATATATTCTGTTGTATTTTTGACTTTATGTTTTGTTTTACCCCATATGTAACTCTTTGTTGTTGTTTTTATCACACTGTTTGCTTTATCTTGGCCAAGTCGCAGTTGTAAATGAGAACTTGTTCTCAACTGGCTTACCTGGTTAAATAAAGGTGAAATAAAATAAAATAAAAATAAAGGGAAAAAGGCCATTCTTGAACATTGGGTGAGACAATCTTACTAATTTGCTAAAGAACTAGATCGGATTTAAGTATAACTTTTGTATGACTGAAGCTTTTAGTGAAAGGTCTAATGCTTTAATATTTAATGATTTCTGTCCACCGAATTCATATTCATTATATAAATAGGCCCGTTTAATTTTGTCTGGCTTGCCGTTCCAAATAAAAATACATTCTCATATCATTTAAAAACTGTTCGCTAGGCATAGGCAAGACCATAAGCAAATAGGTAAACTGGGATAATACTAAAGAGTTAATCAGGGGGATTTTTCCACAAATAGACAGGTATTTACCTTTCCATGGTAGCAAGATCTTATCTATTTTTGCTAACTTTGTATAAACATTTATTGGAGTTAGATCATTTATTACATTTGGGATATGTATTCCGAGTATATCCACACCACCATCAGACCATTTTATTGGTAAACTACATGGTAATGTAAATGTTTTATTTTTTAGTGATCCAATATGCAATATAGTACATTTATCATAATTTGGTTGTAATCCAGAGAGGTTAGAAAATGTATCTAGATCCTCTATGAGGCTGTGGAGGGATTCAAGTTGTGGATTTAAAAGAAAACATGAATCATCAGCATAAAATGACACCTTTGTTTTTAAGCCCTGGATTTCTAATCCTTTGATATTTTTGTTGGATCTGATTTTAATAGCTAACCTTCGATGGCCAAAATAAATAGATATGCCAATAATGGACAACCTTGTTTCGTATCGTCAATGTAAAAAACCTGTCTGATTAGAATGAATAATGTCCGACAATACCTTTTTAATTCTATGCGCTATACATTTTGCTAAACATTTTTGTATCACCACACTGAAGTGTAAGGGGCCTCCAATTTTTTTTATGGACTGGATCTTTATATTTTCCACTTGTATCCTGTTTCAGTAATAATGAAATCAGACCTTCTTCTTGAGTGTCTGATAATCTACCATTTACATAGGAGTGGTTAAAACATGCTAACAGGAGTATATCAAAAAAGGTTTGGTATACCTTGACTGGTATGACATCCAACCCTGGAGTTTTCCTGGACTTAAAGTATTTAATTGCAGCCAGAAGTTCCTCCTCTGTAATTTCACCTTCACGTGAGTCTTTCTGTAAGGCTGTTAATTTTACATTATCAATAGAAAAAATCTCTGCAATTAGCTTCAGTTAGAGGAAATGGAGGCGACTGAAACGAAAACATATGCTTAAAATACTTAGCTTCCTCCTTCAAAATATAATTTGGTGAATCATGGGTGACTCCGTCATTTGTAACCAGTTTCAGTAAATTATTTTTGGTAGCATTTCTATGTTGAAGATTAAAAAAGAATTTGGTGCATTTTTCACCATATTCCATCCAGTTTGCTTTATTTTTTATAATATATTACACTTGATCTTTCTTGAATAAGTTTCTCCATTTTTGGGTTTTTTTCCTCTAATTTATTCTGAGCCTCTATGTTACAGCTTTCATTGCTATCTATCTGTTCTGTTAGACCTTCTATTTCCTTTGTTAGTATGACTTTTGACCTAAATTGCTTTTGTTTTAGAGATGAGTACTGAATTGCATGGCCTCCAAAGGCACATTTAAAAGTGTCCCATACAATAAGGGGATTTGCTGTACCTACAGTGAGGGAAAAAAGTATTTGATCCCCTGCTGATTTTGTACGTTTGCCCACTGACAAAGACATGATCAGTCTATAATTTTAATGGTAGGTTTATTTGAACAGTGAGAGACAGAATAACAAGAAAAATAATCCAGAAAAACGCATGTCAAAAATTTATATAAATTGATTTGCATTTTAATGAGGGAAATAAGTATTTGACCCCTCTGCAAAACATGACTTAGTACTTGGTGGCAAAACCCTTGTTTGCAATCACAGAGGTCAGACGTTTCTTGTAGTTGGCCACCAGGTTTGCACACATCTCAGGAAGGATTTTGTCCCACTCCTCTTTGCAGATCTTCTCCAAGTCATTAAGGTTTCGAGCCTGACGTTTGGCAACTCAAACCTTCAGCTCCCTCCACAGATTTCCTATGGGATTAAGGTCTGGAGACTGGCTAGGCCACTCCAGGACCTTAATGTGCTTCTTCTTGAGCCATTCCTTTGTTGCCTTGGCCGTGTGTTTTGGGTCATTGTCATGCTGGAATACCAGTCCACGACCCATTTTCAATGCCCTGGCTGAGGGAAGGAGGTTCTCACACAAGATTTGACGGTACATGGCCCCGTCCATCGTCGCTTTGATGCAGTGAAATTGTCCTGTCCCCTTAGCAGAAAAACACCCCCAAAGCATAATGTTTCCACCTCCATGTTTGACGATAAGGATGGTGTTCTTGTCTTGGGGTCATAGGCAGCATTCCTCCTCCTCCAAACACGGCGAGTTGAGTTGATGCCAAAGAGCTCCATTTTGGTCTCATCTGACCACAACACTTTCACCCAGTTCTCCTCTGAATCATTCAGATGTTCATTGGCAAACTTCAGACGGCCCTGTATATGTGCTTTCTTGAGCAGGGGGACCTTTCGGGCGCTGCAGGATTTCTGTCCTTCACGGCGTAGTGTGTTACCAATTGTTTTCTTGGTGACTATGGTCCCAGCTGCCTTGAGATCATTGACAAGATCCTCCCGTGTAGTTCTGGACTGATTCCTCACCATTCTCATGATCATTGCAACTCCACGAGGTGAGATCTTGGATGGAGCCCCAGGCCGAGGGAGATTGATAGTTATTTTGTGTTTCTTCCATTTGCGAATAATCGCACCAACTGTTGTCACCTTCTCACCAAGCTGCTTGGCGATGGTCTTGTAGCCCATTCCAGCCTTGTGTAGGTCTACAATCTTGTCCCTGACATCCTTGGAGAGCTCTTTGGTCTTGGCCATGGTGGAGAGTTTGGAATCTGATTGATTGATTGCTTCTGTGGACAGGTATCTTTTATACAGGTAACAAACTGAGATTAGGAGCACTCCCTTTAAGAGTGTGCTCCTAATCTCAGTTTGTTACCTGCATAAAAGACACCTGGGAACCAGAAATCTTTCTGATTGAGAGGGGGTCAAATACTTATTTCCCTCATTAAAATGCAAATCAATTTATAACATTTTTGACATGTGTTTTTCTGGATTTTTTTTTTGTTATTCTGTCTCTCACTGTTCAAATAAACCTACCATTAAAATTATAGACTGATCATTTCTTTGTCAGTGGACAAACGTACAAAATCAGCAGGGGATCAAATACCTTTTTCCCTCACTGTATGTTACGTCGGAAGAAAATCTGTTATAAATTCCTCTGTCCCTGTTAAAAACAAGTTATCATCCAATAGGCTTTGATTAAATTTCCAATATCCTCGCCCACGTGGAAATTCAGTAAGAGTAATGTATATGCCAATTATATGATGGTCCGACCAATGTATCCCATCTTGCACCTATTACTGTGTGTGTCTGAAGGGGGAGGTCGGGTGTAAAACGTGGGAGATATCAGTAGCTTCCTGCCTCCGTCAGTCAGTCCTTAAAGTTCCCCATGTATCCACAAAGTCCCCCAAGGTCAGAGTGGTGTAGTTAGCCGCTCAGAAACGGCCCATATATCCCATATATCTCTCAGTAGCTTTGATAAATTGTGTGGTGGCGAGGCGAGCGTACATATATTTCAGATGCTTCCTGACGATAAACACCAGCGTCACCACGGATACAGCCCTATACAGCCTGGGGGGGGGGGGTGATTAATGTACTTTGTCCTCACTCATATCCACCTTCCTCTCCCTCTCCCTCTCCTCTCCCTGATCCTCACCTCTGATCTCTCTCTGCATTTTGCTGCTGCTCCCTGTCACCCTGACAATGCTGAATGCTGTGATTTCTCTCTCTCTCTCTTTCGTCTCCATCTTTCTCTCTCTCTCTCTTTCTCTCATTCTCTCTCTCTCACTCCCGTCTCTCTCTCTTTCACTCTCTCGCTCGCTCGCTCTCTCTCTCTCTCTTTCGCTCTCTCTCACTCTCTCTCTCTCTCCTTATTCAAAAAACATACATCCAATCAAGATTATATTTAAAGAGCGATGTACCAAACAAATGGTAATGTATAAACTGAACTGCCAGGCAGGGGTTTGGTTATCTTTGACTTATTGATTCTCAGTGGGGACAAGGGTTGGAGTTCTGTTATCTCTGTGGTTCATATCTTTATAAATGTGTCTGGATTCTGAACTGAGAATAGTTAAAACAGAGGTGACATTTACTCAGACTTAACAGAAAAGTAATGACATGAGACTGACACATTCATTTGCAATTGTGCATCTACTTTATGTCCGTGTTCCCCCTCTCTCTCCCTCCATCTGTGATGGGTGATTTGAAGGAGTCAGGAGCAGGAGGGTAAATCACAGAATAGGATTTATTCTGGAATACAGCGTTACGCAGTAATGCGTCAAAACAGTCCAGTGCGCAAAACAGGCGCACTGGAACCAACAAGGCACACAGGGAAAATAACCTGGCAATACAAAATACAAGGAGCTCAATCGAGCTTCACTATCCTCACAATAAACAATCACACACAAAGACAAGGGGGCAGAGGGAACACAAGTACTGATGAGGGGATATGAACCAGGTGTGTGTAATAAACAAGACAAAACAAATGGAATGATGAGATGAGGAGCGGCAGTGGCTAGAAGGCCGGTGACTACGAACGCCGAAGCCTGCCCAAACCAGGAGAGGAGGCAGCTTCGGAGGAAGTCAATAGTTACCGGAGTTGTAACTCCAGTTCTATGAGTGGAGCAGAGCCCCATAGGGGAGCTCTGCTCCTATTGGTTTACCCCGCTGCCTAGGCAGCGAACAGCCTGAGACAAAGCGCCAAAGCGCGCACTGGGCACAGGCGATGGAGCCATTCCTCTCTCCTCTCCCCATGGGGAGGGGGAGAAAAAGCCCACAGCTCCACGGTCTGTGATCTATATGAGCTCTTAATAACCTTCGGCATAAATGCCGGGTTAGGACGTAACACCGCTCTGCTCAAATCGTCATTAATGGCAAGGCAGTCAGGTCTCGTCGAAAAAGCACACAAATCACTGACACGCTTAGCAGTAGTCAAGTCTTCACAGACAGCATCTTGAGGGGAATTTGGTTCAATGGTTCGAACGGCGGCTCGCAGAGCGCTTCGAGTACCAGAGCCAAATCCCACTGAGGAACCGTGGCTCTAGGCATTGGTCTAAGCCGCCGTGTTCCCAAAAGGAAACGTTTCACCAGAGGGTGGCTGAAGACAGTGTCTCTGCCAAACCCCTCATGACAAGCCAAAATCGCCGCTGCAATCACCTTAATGGTGGCGGGCGATCGTTGCTTCTCAAATAAGAACTGTAGGAACGAGAGAACACTCTCAACCTGACAGCACACAGAGTCCACATTTTCTGTGGCACACCACTGTGAAAACACGTTCCATTTGCTAGCATAAACCCTGGAAGTGGAACTGCACATGAACCCTGTTTGGTTCTGATTACAGAATCAGATAACCCACGGCGCTCTAGCCTGTCCCTCTCAGGAGCCAAACCTTCAGTGGTTGGCCGATTATGGGAAACTTCCCTATCGCGCCTCCCGCCTGAGACAACGCATCCCGTTGATGTGGAATTGGCCAATGTGGCGCACTCAACATCTGAATCATCTCCGCGAACCATGGAGCCCCTGGGCGATCGGGAGCCACCAATATGATTGACAGCCCACCTGATCTCACCCTGGCTAACAGTGGGAGAATGCAGGACAGCGGTGGGAAAGCATACAGGAGAACTCTCGGCCACGGTCGGTGCACAAATGTGTCCCTCCCCAGTGGCGGTTCGTCCTGAGCTCGAAGAGAGAACCAAAGAGGGCGGGGGAGATCCATCTCGGCTCTCCCGAACCGTTCCCAAATCTGGAGAACGATGTTCGGGTGCAGACGCCACTCGTCGTCTCGAGGACCCCCTCGAGACATGATGTCTGCCCCTACATTCAAGTAGCCTGGAATGTGTGCTGCTCTCAATGAGCAAAGGTGCTTGTGAGCCCACAGCCACAATTCCTCTGCCGCCCGGTGGAGTGCAGGAGATGTGAGCTACTGTGGCTCCCATCGCTTGGGTCTGACATGTACCTCCCCATCCAGTCAGAGAGGCATCTGTAAACACTGGAATGTAGGAGGACACTTTGCCTATTGGGATTCCGTGTGTGAGAACACGCGGGTCTCTCCAATAGTTCAGATCTGCACTGAGCGAGAGAGGAACCACCACCAACCGACGACGTTGACGCACTGGGTCTAGTCGTAGTTGGGCGAACCATCGCTGTATCCTGCGCATGCGCAGGAGTCCCAGCGGAACCATGAAATGGACCGACGACATGAGACCCAAGAGTGACATGACCGAAAGCGCCGTTACCATGTGATTCGGACACATTCCAGTAGACGTTTTGTCGTTAGCATTCGAAAGGGCCGTTTGGCTACGCTCTCGTTGAGAATGCGTAAATCCAATATTGGCCTCATTCCCCCTGTCTTTTTCGGCACCAGGAAATAGGGCGATTATATTCCCTTTGTTCCTTTGCTCTCAGGGAACTACTGTGACCGCCTCCTTCGCCAAATGTTCCGTAATCTCTGCAACGAGAGCGGTGACCATTTCGGGCGTTTTCATCACCGTCTCCACCACCCCCATGAATGGGGGAGGGGTCCGATGAAATTGGATGGCATAACCCTGCAACGTCTGGTCTAACCAGAGGGAGAGGGTACAGCTTTGCCGCCACTCCCAGCAATGCAGAGAAAGCGGAAGAGTGCGAAGCTGTGGTACATTCAGTAGGAAGGACCTGTATTCCTCGACGGACCTCGCCGCCGCTGTTCCCCAACACTGAAGTGGTGGAACAGCCCAAGGCGGGCCTCCCAAGAAAGGGAGAGGAAACATTAGCGCATTCTGAGAGAAACGGGGGTGCCGATACGTTGGTTAAACTCGTAACCTCGATATCCTGGCCCTCCGTGAACGCAGCACGGGTCTGAACTGTACTGACTGAGGCGTTAGCCTGAGACAGAGCGCCGTCCCCGAATAGCGATTGCGTCATCATTTCATTACCTGGCTGTGACTGCAGTCTGCTATTTGAGACCTTCACTACAGCACTCCTAGAAGTCTGTAATGTGAGGTCTTTATGAGGTAAAACAAGGCGTGCCTTGTTACCTTTTTAACACCCGCCTCATGTGTGTGTTCAACTACGCACCCTTGGTGGGATGAGCTACACTCAGAGTGGTGAGAGAGAGAGAGAGAGAGAGAGAGTGAAGGAGCTTGAACGTTCTCGAATGTATCATGGAAAAGGGGCTCTCTTGTGACAAAGTCAATTGGAGCCATCTCTTTATTCAACACATCAACAACAACATTTCCCGCCATACCCTCAACAGAAGGGTGGGGGGGAATAGTGGGCACAGTCGTACCAGCCGCTGTGCCATCTCCCATTCTCGCCCCCATCGCCATGTCATAGGCGCCGTCTCTTCTGGCCACCCTTCGGGTGCTTCCAAGAAGACGCTCTGACGACCCCTCTCGTCAACGGCACAGTCGGGACCTCTGGCTCCGCAGGAGGGGCGGGGCCCGCTTCTCTGCTGCTGGAAGTCGCTGCATGGCGCCAGGCACGACGCCTCGCTGTAGACCCCTGTCTACTTGAGGCAGTGGAGCTTGACGGTCGTTTCGGTGCAGGGCCGAGTCTTCCTGCCAGTGACAGGTGTCTGGCCAGCTGCTTCCTCTCCTCGTCAAGCCTCATAAAACGCTCTGTCGCATCTTTGACGGCGACCCCAAACAGGCCGTCATCAGAGATGGGGGCATTCAGTAACGCGGCTATGTCTGTCTCTTTCATGGCTGTCATAGACAGCCAAAGGTGTCATTCCACCACCACCAAAGTGGCCACGGACCTCCCCGCACACACAGCTGATGCCTGCGTTAAGTGGAGAATAGCGGCAGAAATTCTGGACGCCTCTTGTTAGGCGGGACAGAGAGGCTGCTAGGAGGGCAATATTATTCGCCGCTGCAACGGCCTGGGCTCCCAACATGAAGGACTTCTCAACCAGCTGTGCTGTGAGTCTGTCCTTCTGTGTGGGTAGAACGGCTTTCTTGGACGAGGGCCAGGGACTCGAAACCGGCACGAGATACGTAGCCAGGGCGCTCTCGAGCCTAGGGATTCCCCTTGAAAAGCCCTGCTGTCTGCCTTCTACTCTGGTGAATGGGAGGTACGCCTTAGCCGGCGAATGCGCCGCTAAAGGTGCCTCCCATGAGCCCTCCACATACTTACCAAGCGAGGGCATGGTCGGTGCCAGAGGCTCCGCCGCCCTCCTGGGCCTGGATTAAGGACCGCCCTCCATCATATCCACTTCCGGGTTGGAGGGAATGGGGGGCAGCTTAATCTGCAGGCGCTCGGCAGCCCTCTCGATGAGTCCTGGAAAGTCAGAGCGCAGAGAGGCTGTGGCGTATGATGTGGCTGCTGAATTCTCAGAGCCCGCATCATCATCGCCCAGGGATGAAAAAGACCTCGCCCTTTCCAATGGAAATGGGGTCTTACAATCATGGGTCAGAGGGATGGATTGTTCTGCTGGTATATCCATCTCTTCCCCAATATCCCGGACATCTCCTGAGTCAGCGCCCTCAGATGATGCCTCAGAAGCTGAGGCTAACACTTATAGTACATCCTCAAGAGGAATATCCTCCCTAGAAAATGCCCAACGCTGCTTCCTCTCTTTCAATGAAAGGAGGGCGCAGCTGGCGCATAGTGGAGGATCTATGAGGCCGTCCCTGGCGTGCTGTGACCCTAGACACACAAAACACAAGTATATGGCAGCCACCATAGAGGAACAGCGACATTGAGCTCTGAAAATAGCTTTTGGGGGTGGACAATCTCCTGGTGTGCTCATTTTAGGACGACGTCGATGATCTGGAAAATCGACTGCGTTTTCTTCGTCCTGAGTCTTCGTCTTATTATTGGCTTCTTCAGTCCAGTCCAGTCGCTGAAGATAATGGGAGGCTGATTGTGGGGAAGCGCCCTCTCTTATAGGGACACCTGTACTCCTATTGGCTGCAGGTGTGTGCATAATGTTGTATCAGGCTGTTCGCTGACTAGGCAGCGGGGTAAACCAATAAGAGCAGAGCTCCCCTATGGGGAGAAGCTCCACGATATAGAACATGACACCATCTCTCTCTCGCTCCCTCCCCCCCGCTCTCTATCTTTCTTTCTCGCTCTCTCTAAAAAAAATTCAACATTTTGCTTCATGGCATCCAAATAGCCTCATGGATGTTGTAAGTTTCTGAAGGCATAGAACATCAAATGCTTCAAGGAGAAGTACAAAGCATTGTCTGAGTTTGAACTTTGCTTAGGAGAACAGGTGCTGGTTGAAGTTCAAAGTTTCCTCTCCTTCTCAGTGGTGGAAGAAGAGGATGAATAAAGACTGAGGTGTAACTGTAGCAGCACACCCCACAGCACAGACGTGCACCAGACCTCAAACACTGGATACAGGTTGAGTATCAGCTTCTATTAGTCTAACAACAGTCAGTACTACAGACAGGACTACAGACAGTACTACAGACAGGACTACAGACAGTACTACAGACAGGACTACAGACAGGACTACAGACATGACTATAGACAGTACTACAGACAGGACTACAGACAGGACTACAGTCAGTACTACAGACAGTACTACAGACAGGAATACAGTCAGTACTACAGACAGGAATACAGACAGTACTACAGACAGGACTACAGACAGGACTACAGACAGGACTAAAGACAGTACTAATGCATTCAAAAATAACACTACAGAATTATCCTGACAATTTGTGAGACAAGGAATCTCTGCCTAAAAAAGGCTAGACTGGAGTGTGGTGGTTTCCAGTGTCTCTCATCAATGTGAGTAAAGCAGATTGATTTATTTGTAGGTGATAAAACATTGAATACATTGCATGCCATGCATATGGACATTAACATGCACATATTGAAAATAGTGTATTTTTCAAATGACTGTAGGGCAGTTAATTTCCTTTCACAATTCTGTGTTCAGTTGGCAGCCCCTCTAACATGGGGTGGCTCTCAATGTGCACAGCTGTTTCTGCCCTGGCTATGATGGCTGATTGGAATGAACAGTAAAGAACTTTGCCGGAGGGTGAAACGGCGATAGCCGCCAAGGGACAGTCAGTGGTCTACTCTACATGTGTTGATATGGGGCCTTTATCATTTAGTATATGACACAGCATGCAGTACCTGTGAAGGTTCAAACAGGGATCAGTTAAATGGTCCATATAAGGCTGCCTCTTCTCCTGCTTTCTACCAGCTTCCTATTCTGCAGTGGTGTTTGTAATTGAGCTGGCAGCACCACTAACCATCTGGGCAACAGACTCTTCAAACACACAGGGAGGGAGGGAGAGGGGGAGGGAGGGAGAGAGGGAAAGAGAGCGAGAGCGAGAGAGAGAAAGAGAGAGAGAGACCCACTCCTCACTCAGTATGTTTTGTTTGGACCTTGTGGATGGATTTGCTATTCAAATAATTAGACTTCAGCTGTTGAGATGATTGACCTGCCTGCCAATGTAAAAGGGTTTCACAACCTGTGTAATTACAATGTTTTTACATTCTTATTTTTGTCATATTTTTCTGCTTAATTTCGGCATATTTATCCTGGGTGGCATGTCAAAGCAATCACAAGATACAGTATATTCTAGAAATAGCAAACTTACAGTACCGTATCTGTAAAACTATATCCGGACCACATTCTGTACAGTAGAGCAAATACAAAAAAAAGAAGAAGAAGAAACCCCCCCCCCCCAAAAAAAAGCTATTTATTTCAGAGAATCCTTGCAGCTTTAGATGTCTTGTTGTGTTTGGGATGAAAGGAAGAGAGGAGAAAGAGAGGGGAAGTGGAGGTGGCAGAGAGGAAAGTGGCCCCTGTCTGCTAAACGAGGGGGACTGTCAGGTCGAATCTGTCCACACACACACACCTACAGGTTAAGAGATGGTTCCCCCTCTGGAATGACGCGTAATCACCACTTTCAATAGGACGGGCTCCAGGTGTGATGTAGAGGAGAGTGTATCGCTTCTCTCTCAGAGGATTAGGCCCTCTGCTCTCTTCCCGAGGATAGCGACAGGAAGTTACAGGGGAGAAGGCTATCTCTGGGGAGGGAGTCCAAACTGAGAGAGAGAGAGAGAGAGAGAGAGAGAGAGAGAGAGAGAGAGAGAGAGAGAGAGAGAGAGAGAGAGAGAGAGAGAGAGAGAGGAGGGGGGGAGGAAGGAAGGAAGGAATTTGTGAACAAGACAGTAGTCTCAAGTGAACCTCTTATTTTCTGTATGCACAGAGCCCTGGAATTGTTGGGAAACAAATTAAAGCTTTCAGATGATAATTAGCCTGGTAATCTGTGGAGGTTACAGACAGTGCTGATTAGGAAATGCTAAGTGTTTCTTGATTCAAGGCCAATATGAATTTTTCCAAAATTATGTATCCAGGTTGAGATTTACAGTGCCTTCAGAAAGTATTCATACCCCTTGACTTTTATTACAGCCTTAATTTAAAATTATTTAAATCTGGGTTTTTAAATCTGGGAGTCCAGGGGCGGGCCTACCTATAAAAATGTGGCTAAAACTAATTGAATGTGTAAATGAACCAATTGCACTTTATTGCAGTGACTGTGGGGTCCACTTGCAAAACAAGATTTCACCCAATGGGACAAACACCCCATTGAAACACTGCATGCAAAGTTCTGTAAGATTCTCCAACATGTCCAGAGGAAAACTATAAACAATGAATGCAGGGCAGAATTAGGCCAATATCCACTAATAATACAAACTAAAAAAGAGCAATTAAGTTTAGGAAACATCTAAAATACAGTGACCCCCTCTCATATCATTACCAAGCCCTGCAATGCCAAGAGCTGAGCAAAGAAAAGAGTCCCCTCATCCAGCTGTCCTGGGGCTGAGATCACAAACCTGTTCTACTAACACACTGAAGCCTCAGGACCAGAACATCCAATCAATCAGAATAAACCAAATTACAACACAGTCAAAACAAAACTACATTACTTACTAAGAAACACAAACACAAGCACAAAGCAAAATGCAGTGCTATCTGGCCCTGAATCGACAGTACACCGTGGCAAACTATTTGACCATGGTTACTGATCAAAACCTTAGAAAAACCTTGACAAAGTACAGGCTCAGTGAGCTCAGTGAGCACTACCCTGCCATTGAGAAGGGTAGACACAGGAAAACCTGTCTCCCTGTAGAGGAAAGGCTGTGCAACCACTGCACCACAGCAGAACCCGAGACAGAGCTGCATTTCCTGACAAAATGTAAAAAAATATAAAACAATTAGAGAGTGTAATTTCCCCAAATTTCAAACCCTTAATTATAGGCTTCAAAGACCTCTCTGATGAGAATAGGCTACACGTCCTGTTGGGGGAGGACGCAGAGAGCTGTGGGTTGGCAGTGCACTACATTGCTGCCTGCCGTAAGATGAGGGACAGTGTCTGACAGACCAACCAGAAAGAGAGAGAGACAGAAAGAGAGAGAGAGAAAGAAAGAAAGAAAGAAAGAAAGAAAGAAAGAAAGAAAGAAAGAAAGAAAGAAAGAAAGAAAGAAAGAAAGAAAGAGAAGAGAGAGAGAGAGAGAGAAAGAAAGAAAGAAAGAGAGAGAGAGAGAGAGAGAGGAGAAAGAGAGAGAGAGAGAGAGAGAGAGAGAGAGAGAGAGAGAGAGAGAGAGAGAGAGAGAGAGAGAGAGAGAGAGAGAGAGAGCTCAAAGACATTGCTCCTGCATTTTTAACAAAAAATATAGATTTAGAGTTAGATAAAGTAGGATTTTTTTGGCAGGGACATATACAGGATGCTACCCTCCACAACATAACCTTCATTCCAAACCAAAACTCCAAACCTACAACCTGATTTTGGACGGAATTACCTGGAAAGCTTTCTACTACCAAGGATTACTATTCTCAAACTATAAAGCAAATGCTCTGGCAAACAAACAGAAACCTGAAAACACCATCCAACCTGGAACTGAGTGAGTAATGTTTAGTATGAAGCTATTTTTCACTTTCAAAAACCAAGAAGAAAAATACATTACAATGATATATTTTATTTTATAAGGACTGAATGCTAAGGCTACCAAGCTTAAGCTTGCTTGTACAAAGAGATACAATTTCAATTAGCACTGACGTGTGAAGTGAGAGGTGTCAAAGCCCCTGAGCCCAACAATGGCAGGAGAGTCGTACAGTCTACCCCAAACAAATGGAGAGGCCTTAGAAGCACCCCCCCACTGTTCAGAGGTCATTAAAATACAGTACCCTCTGAATGTAAAAAACGACAAGACACGAAAAGAGTACAAATTGAAACTTCTTTTGGGGAAGCAGGAGACACTTTTTGCTGATTTGTATTAAAATGGGAACATAAGCAACCTTATCTTCCACACAGACCATCCCCTGGCATGGCACAGTGCTATACTAGGGTCTGTTAAGAGGGGGGGTGTTAGCGACGGGTGGAAACTCAGGATACTGGACAACGAGGACTCTGAGTCGTCTAAAATTAATCTCTATAAATCTGGAACCGTTTTGGTTCAAGGCAACACCAAACAGTTCCAGCTGGACTTTCACCTAATCAAAGAAATAGCTCAGCAGGAGAAGCTCTCCCTTGAGAAAGATACCCCTACCCCGAGCGGGTCAGACCAGACCTCTTCATTAAATAACCCCACAGAGCAACCCCAAGCAGAAAGTCAACTTCCCAGCACAGAGTACTACTCCCTCATTGAAATGAAGGATAAATTCACCCAGCTGGAGGTAAGGCAGGTGGAGCTGGAACAGCAGGTGAACACACTCCAGTCAGCACAGACCCAGACAACAGTCCAGCACAACAACACCCCCTTAACTAGACCTGGAGAGCTGCAGGTAGAGAGAGACATGTCTGCACTCTGGACTGTGGTGAGACAACATCAACAGGAGAAAGAGCAGGAGCAGGAGAAGAACAGAGCACTAGAGGAGAGGATCAGAGTGCTGGAGGAGAAGGTGAGAACGATGACGGGTGACATAGAACAACCCATTAGAGAGCTGGCCACCTCCGCAGAGAAGCCAGCATAACAGCCCACCTCAGATCCTGGCCAAAGTCTCGACACCACAGCAGAACAGTACACCCTAGACCCTGACCATAGCCTCAACATCACACACAGACAAACAAATGAAGAACCCCAAGCCCAGGGGATCCCAACCCCTCTGAGCAACCCCCCAGTCAGACACCCTGATAGCCCTCATGACGACCCCCCCACACCCACTGAGGACATACACAAGCCACAGATTGTACTCCTTATGGACTCAAACGGGAAATACATACAAGAAAATAAACTTTTTCCAAAACACACAGTGTCTAAACTCTGGTGTCCAAACACCCAGCGCGCCCTAGACCTTCTGTCTTAGGACCGACTAGGATCACCCAGCCACATAATAATACACACAGGCACAAACGACCTGAGAACACAGCAGGAAAGGGTGGCCACATCACTCAAGGGAGTGATAGAAAAAGCTTCTTCTACTTTCCCCAACGCACAAGTGGTTATCTCAACCCTGTTACCACGAAAAGACTTCCACCCTGCTACCATACAGCGGGTAAACGCAAGTATTTCCCGTGACTGTGCATCAAAACCAAATGTCTACCTGGCCCACCACTCCACCCTGGACGTGAACAGCCTGACCAGGTCCACCTATACAAGGCAGCAGTGCCCATCTTCGCCCGGACCCTAAAGGATATCGCCCTCAACCGCAGACCCAACACCTCACACAGGAGCAACAGATCAACAGACACCCCGCCCAGACCAGCGAGACACTCTCCCAGACCTGCGGGACCCCCCCCCAGGACCTACACATAGAGGACCCCCGCAGAGAGGACCTACATCCAGACCACAGCACCATCAACCACATCTACACCCCCACACCCACCAATTAACTCCCCCCCAAGTCAACCATGCCCACACCCCATTTAGGCCCCCTCAGATCAGACCTCCTACCCACCCCAAGCCCCCCACTCCCACAAAGAGGGCCTCAACATGAAAGTCACACATACGCCCAGGCCGTGAGCAGGCAAACAGGCCCAACACCCACTCTTACACTAGCCCAAGCCAATGGCATGTACCAGATGCTCAGCAGGCTCTGCTCACAATTACTGGCCTGAGGCCAAACCACACAACCAACAACATTAGACACTTTATGGAACACAAAGCCTTCACTGTCATCCTGGAATATCCAAGGCCTGAGGTCATCTGCCTTTGGCCTAAAGAGCAGGAATCTGGACTTCACCAAAGAAATCGGAAATACAGACATTGTCATCCTACAAGAAACATGGTATAGAGGAGACGGACCCACTGGTTGCCCTCTAGGTTACAGAGAGCTGGTAGTCCCATCCACCAAACTACCAGGTGTGAAACAGGGAAGGGACTCAGGGGGTATGCTAATTTGGTATAGAGCGGATCTAACTCACTCTATTAAATTAATCAAAACAGGAACATTTTACATTTGGTTAGAAATTCAAAAGGAAATTATCTCAACTGAAAAAATGTCCTCCTGTGTGCTATCTATATCCCCCCCACTAGAATCCCCATACTTTAATGAAGACAGTTTCTCCATCCTGGAGGGGGAAATCAATCATTTCCAGACCCAGGGACATGTACTAGTCTGTGGCGACCTAAATGCCAGAACTGGACAAGAACCTGACACCCTCAGCACACAGGGGGACAAACACCTACCTGGAGGTGACAGCATTCCCTCCCCCTTATGCCCCCCTAGGCACAACTACGACAACATAACCAACAAAAACGGGTCATGACTCCTGCAGCTCTGTCGCACACTGGGTATGCACATAGTCAATGGTAGGCTTCGAGGGGACTCCTATGGTAGGGACACCTATAGCTCATCTCTTGGCAGTAGTACTGTAGACTACTTTATCACTGACCTCAACCCAGAGTCTCTCAGAGCGTTCACAGTCAGCCCACTGACACCCCTATCAGACCACAGCAAAATCACAGTCTACTTGAACAGAGCAATACTCAATCCTGAGGCATCAAAGCCAAAGGAACTGAATAATATTAAGAAATGCTATAGCTGGAAGGAAAGTAGTGTTGAAACCTACCAAAAAACTATTAGGAAACAACAAATTCAATCCATTCTAGAAAACCTGGACAAAACGTTCCACTGTAATAGTAAAGGTGTAAACTTGGCAGTAGAAAACCTAAACAGTATATTTGACCTCTCAGCTTCCCTATCAAATCTAAAAATCTCTAACAGAAAACCAAAGAAAAGTAATAACAGTGATAAATGGTTTGATGAAGAATGCAAAAACCTAAGAAAGAAATTGAGAAACCTATCCAACCAAAAACATAGAGACCCAGAAAACCTGAGCCTACGCCTTCACTATGGTGAATCACTAAAACAATACAGAAATACACTATGGAAAAAGAAGGAACAGCATGTCAGAAATCAGCTCAATGTAATTGAAGAGTCCATAGACTCTAACCACTTCTGGGAAAATTGGAAAACACTAAACAAACAACAACACGAAGAGCTATCTATCCAAAATGGAGATGTATGGGTAAACCACTTCTCCAATCTTTTTGGCCCTATAACAGAGAACAAACAGCAAAAAAATACACATGATCAAATGCAAATCTTAGAATCAACTATTAAAGACTACCAAAACCCACTGGATTCTCCAATTACATTGAATGAACTACAGGACAAAATACAAACCCTCCAACCCAAAAAGTCCTGTGGTGTTGATGGTATCCTCAATGAAATGATCAAATATACAGACCACAAATTTCAATTAGCTATACTTAAACTCTTTAACATCATCCTTAGCTCTGGCATCTTCCCCAATATTTGGAACCAAGGACTGATCACCCCAATCCACAAAAGTGGAGACAAATTTGACCCCAATAACTACCGTGGGATATGCGTCAACAGCAACCTTGTGAAAATCCTCTGCATTATCATTAACAGCAGACTAGTTCATTTCCTCAGTGAAAACAATGTACTGAGCAAATGTCAAATTGGCTTTTTACCAAATTACCGTACGACAGACCACGTATTCACCCTGCACACCCTAATTGACAAACAAACAAACCAAAACAAAGGCAAAGTCTTCTCATGCTTTGTTGATTTCAAAAAATATTTTGACTCAATTTGGCATGAGGGTCTGCTATACAAATTGATGGAAAGTGTGGTTGGGGGAAAAACATACGACATTATAAAATCCATGTACACAAACAACAAGTGTGCGGTTAAAATTGGCAAAAAACACACACATTTCTTTCCACAGGGCCGTGGGGTGAGACAGGGATGCAGTTTAAGCCCCACCCTCTTCAACATATATATCAACGAATTGGCGAGGGCACTAGAACAGTCTGCAGCACCCGGCCTCACCCTACTAGAATCTGAAGTCAAATGTCTTCTGTTTGCTGATGATCTGGTGCTTCTGTCACCAACCAAGGAGGGCCTACAGCAGCACCTAGATCTTCTGCACAGATTCTGTCAGACCTGGGCCCTGACAGTAAATCTCAGTAAGACAAAAATAATGGTGTTCCAAAAAGGTCCAGTTGCCAGGACCACAAATACAAATTCCATCTAGACACCGTTGCCCTAGAGCACACAAAAAACGATACATACCTCGGCCTAAACATCAGCGCCACAGGTAACTTCCACAAAGCTGTGAACGATCTGAGAGACAAGGCAAGAAGGGCCTTCTATGCCATCAAAAGGAACATAAAATTTGACATACCAATTAGGATCTGTCTAAAAATACTTGAATCAGTTATAGAACCCATTGCCCTTTATGGTTCTGAGGTCTGGGGTCCGCTCACCAACCAAGAATTCACAAAATGGGACAAACACCAAATTGAGACTCTGCATGCAGAATTCTGCAAAAACATCCTCAGTGTACAACGTAAAACACCAAATAATGCATGCAGAGCAGAATTAGGCCAATACCCGCTAATTATCAAAATCCAGAAAAGAGCCGTTAAATTCTATAACCACTTAAAAGGAAGCGATTCCCAAACCTTCCATAACAAAGCCATCACCTACAGAGAGATGAACTTGGAGAAGAGTCCCCTAAGTAAGCTTGTCCTGGGCCTCTGTTCACAAACACAAACAGACCCCACACAGCCCCAGGAAACAACAACAACAACAACACAATTAGACCCAACCAAATCATGAGAAAACAAAAAGAGAATTACTTGACACATTGGAAAGAACAAACAAAAAAACTGAGCAAACTAGAATGCTATTTGGCCCTAAACAGAGAGTACACAGTGGCAGAATACCTGACCACTGTGACTGACCCAAACTTAAGGAAAGCTTTGACTATGTACAGACTCAGTGAGCATAGCCTTGCTACTGAGAAAGGCCGCCGTAGGCAGACCTGGCTCTCAAGAGAAGACAGGCTATGTGCACACTGCCCACAAAATGAGATGGAAACTGAGCTGCAATTCCTAACCTCCTGCCAAATGTATGACCATATTAGAGACACATATTTCCCTCAGATTACAGCGATCCACAAAGAATTCGAAAACAAACCCAATTTTGATAAACTCCCTTATCTACTGGGTGAAAAACCACAGTGTGCCATCACAGCTGCAAGATTTGTGACCTGTTGCCACAAGAAAAGGGCAACCAGTGAAGAACAAACACCATTGTAAATACAACCCATATTTATGTTTATTTATTTTCCCATTTGTACTTTAACTATTTGCACATTGTTACAACACTGTATATATACATAATATGACATTTGAAATGTCTTTATTCTTTTGAAACTTCTGAGTGTAATGTTTACTGTTAATATTTATTGTTTATTTCACTTTTGTTTACTATCTACTTCACTTGCTTTGGCAATGTTAACACACGTTTCCCATGCCAATAAAGCCCATAAATTGAAATTGAAATGGAATTGAGAGAGCGAGAGAGAGAGAGAGGGAGAGAGAGAGGAAAGGGAGAGAGAGAGAGAGGAAGAGAGGGGGCAGATGGGCAGGAAGTGAGGCTTCACTTCTTCCCCTGTCTCTTTCCCATCCCTCTCTTACTCCTTTATTTTTTCAATCCCTGCAATCTCTCTCTCTCTCTCTCTCTCTCTCTCTCTCTCTCTCTCTCTTCCTAAATGATGCTGTCTCACTGGATTCTTCATTTGACGAAGAGTATTGCATGGCAATCCATACTGTGATGTAGCTTTATCTGTTGTAGCTGTGTTTGTAGCCCCCCCCTCCATTTGAGGGAGTTATATGATTATGTACCAAGGTCATCGTAGGAGTGGATTACCTCCCATCTAATTTAATAATAATAATAATAAATATAATATGCCATTTAGCAGACGCTTTTATCCAAAGCGACTTACAGTCATGCGTGCATACATTTTTGTGTATGGGTGGTCCCGGGGATCGAACCCACTACCTTGGCGTTACAAGCGCCGTGCTCTACCAGCTGAGCTACAGAGGTCATGCTAAAAGTAAAGGAGAAATCCATGTGATATTCCTCGTTTACTGGACGAGCAGAAAAAGAATGAAATATGCGAGAGAGAAAGAGAGAGAGATAGAGAAAGAGAGAGAGAGAGGAGAAAGGAAGTAAAGACAGAGAGAGAATGAAACATGCGAGGAGAGAGAGACAGAGGGATCCAGGAGCCGTGGAAGAATCCCAGTGACAACCAGGAGTAATGAGGGGCAATGCTTCACTGTGATTACCCTGTGCCATTTCTCTTCTCCCAATGTTCCATTCACACTCCAGGAGAATGTTTTATCTGTGTCTGTGGTAGTGTGTGTGTGTCTGTCTGTGTGTGGGGGGGAGAATAATGTGTGTGTGGAGCAGGGAATGGTGGGGGGGGTTGCGTGTGAGAGAGAGTTTGAGAGAGTGAGAGAGAAAGAGACATTTACATTATATTTTACATTTTAGTCATTTAGCAGAGCGACTTACAGTTTTTAGTGAGTGCATACATTTTCATACTGGCCCCCCGTGGGAATCGAACCCACAACCCTGGCGTTGCGAACGCCATGCTCTACCAACTGAGCTACACAAGAAGAGAGAAGAAGAGAGAGAGAAGAGAGAGACAGAGAGAGAAAGAGAGGAGAGAGAGAGAGGAGGAGAGAAATGTTGTAAGGAAATGTATTGTACTTTGTCTTGTGGATGGCATGGGTGTATTGCACTTGCAAACAAAGTAGAAAGCCTGCTGAAGCAGGTAAAAAGGCAATAGCAAAATACTGTCACATTTGCTTTCCTTTAGGACAGGGGCTCATAGTACAGCAAAAAAAACTTATTTTCAGAGGCGTTTCACCGTTGTGAGAAATGTTGCCTGTAGAAGCAGCAGACCACTTTTCAGCCTGTGTCAATGTGCACCAGTGGATGTGTGTAGCTACTAAATATACCATAGCTGTATGTAGCTAATAAATATACTATAGCTGTGTGTAGCTACTAAATATACCATAGCTGTATGTAGCTAATACATATACCATAGCTGTGTAGCTACTAAATATACCATAGCTGTATGTAGCTAATAAATATACCATAGCTGTATGTAGCTACTAAATATACCATAGCTGTGTCTAGCTACTAAATATACTCGGTTCTAGCAACCCAGAGCAGACCAGGATGGTGGGTATTTATTAACAAAGATGGATAATCCGGGGAAGGTGTAGTTGGGGGCAGTAGTGGCTCGGCAGCCGCCGACAACCAGGCAGGGTTGGGGTGAAGGTTCCGGGAGAATGACTGTAGATAGAAACAAACGGAGGTAAGTACACGGCAAGCCAACAAGGTGCAAAACAACAAAACTAACGCTAGTAACTCAGAGGCTGATACGCTGACAAACATACTGTTCATGGCTAATGATCCGGCAGGGAATGGATGTCAGGTCAGAGCTTATGAAGGGTGATGATCAGGACCAGGTGTGCAGATAGCTGATGAGATGCAGGTGCGGGTAATCGGGAGATCTCCCGCCTAGCAACGTCGCCCGGCAACCAGGCAGGGAGCGTTCAAGAACCTTCAGGAAACAGGAGATTCAGAGCAGAAAAAACGGCAACACAGGCAGGAACCGACTCAGGACGCAGGGTTCATGACAGTACCCCCCCTCCGACGAACGCCACCGGGCGGACTACCCGGAGCGCCAGGATGGAGGCGGTAGAAGTCACGAAGGAGGTCAGCATCAAGGATCTGACGCCGAGGAATCCAACTCCTCTCTTCAGGACCATACCCCTCCCAGTCCACGAGATACTGGAAACCCCGGCCCCGCCGTCTGGAATCCATAATGCGGCGCACCGTGTAGGCAGGACCACCTCCGATCATCCGAGGGGGAGGAGGAGGAGGCGGAGGGGGCAACAGAGGACTGAGGAGAACAGGCTTGAGGCAGGAGACATGAAAGGTGGGATGGACTCTGAGCGTTCTAGGTAACTTGAGTCGAACCGCAACAAGATTGATCACTTTCTCCACCACAAACGGACCAATGAACTTCGGTGACAGTTTCTTAGACTCAGTCCGCAGAGGAAGATCCTGTGTAGCCAACCAGACCCTATCTCCGATGGTATAGGTGGGGGCGGGAATCCGGCGGCGATTCGCCTGGAGCTGATACCGGTCAGAAACTCTAAGGAGGGCCTTTCTGGCCCGATGCCAGGTCCGGTGGCAACGACGAATGTGGGCCTGAACAGAGGGCACTGAGAGATCCTTCTCCTGAGAAGGAAACAAGGGAGGTTGGTAGCCATACAGGCACTGGAAGGGAGACATCCCAGTGGCAGATGTAGGGAGAGTATTGTGGGCATACTCAACCCAAGGCAACTGAGAGACCCAGGAGGTGGGGTTGGAGGAGACAAGGCAGCGTAGCGTGGATTCCATCTTCTGGTTGGCCCTCTCCGCCTGACCATTAGATTGGGGGTGAAAACCAGATGTTAGACTGACTGTAGCTCCAATGGCCAAACAGAAGGACTTCCAGACAGCAGAGGTAAACTGAGGACCACGGTCGGAAACTATGTCACTGGGCAACCCCGTGGACCCTGAAAACCTCCCTAACCAGGATCTCGGACGTCTCAGAGGCAGAGGGAAGCTTGGAAATGGGCACAAAGTGGGCGAACTTGCTGAATCTGTCCACGATAGTCAGAATGACCGTGTTCCCCTCAGAAGAGGGCAACCCAGTGACAAAGTCCAGGGCCAGATGCGACCATGGTCGCCGGGGAATAGGGAGGGGGTGAAGAAGTCCAGAGCTGGGCCGATTGGCACTCTTATTCTGCGCACACACTGGACAGGCAGCAACAAACCTCCGAGTATCTTCTCCCATGGCAGGCCACCAAAATCGTCTGCGAAGTAACGCCATCGTCCGAGCCACGCCAGGGTGACAAGCCATCTTGCTGGCGTGGGACCATTGGAGGACAGCAGAACGAACCGACTCAGGCACAAACAACCGACCGGGTGGACCGTTACGGGACCGGGCTGCGTCCGAAGGGCCGCCATAACCTCCTCCTCAATCCTCCACATAACTGCTCCCACGACACAGTTCCGGGAAGAATCGTCTCGGTCTTGGCCCCACTCTCCTCCGTCTTGGAGAACATCCGGGACAAGGCGTCCGCCTTGCCGTTCTTAGACCCAGGTCGGAACGTCAGGGAAAAATTAAAACGTCCGAAAAACAAAGCCCACCTGGCCTGACGGGAGTTGAGACGTCTAGCCGATTGCACGTAAGCAAGATTCTTGTGGTCAGTCCAGACAATAAACGGTTGCTCCGCCCCCTCCAACCAGTGGCGCCACTCCTCCAAGGCAAGCTTCACCGCGAGAAGCTCCCGGTTACCCACATCGTAGTTCCTCTCCGCAGACGAAAGACGACGAGAGTAGTAGGCGCAGGGATGGAGTTTACTGTCAGTGGAGCATCGCTGGGACAGGATGGCGCCAACCCCCACATCAGACGCATCCACTTCAACGACGAACTGACGGGCCGTGTCAGGTTGAGAGAGAATCGGTGCGTTGGTGAATCGCCTCTTCAAATCCAGGAAAGCTCGGTCCGCCTCAGGATTCCAACTGAAGGTCCTGGTACTGGAAGTCAGGGCAGTTAAAGGAGCGGCCACACGGCTGTAATCCCGGATGAATCTGCGATAGAAATTCGCAAACCCCAGAAACCTCTGGAGCTGCAATCTCGAACCGGGCTGGGCCCAATCCAGAACCGCCCTAACCTTCTCCTGGTCCATCCTAATCTCTCCCCTGGAGATGATGTACCCGAGGAAGGATGTAGTGTGGGCGTGAAATTCACACTTCTCGGCCTTCAAAAACAGGCGATTCTCCAGCAATCGCTGCAGAACCTGCTTGACATGCTGGACGTGGCTGGAAGGTTCCTTCGAGAAGATAAGAATGTCATCCAGGTAAACAAACACAAAAAGACCGATCATATCTCTCAGGACGTCATTCACCATACTCTGGAACACTGCTGGAGCATTGGTCAGTCCAAACGGCATCACCTGATACTCGAAGTGACCCATCAGTGTATTGAAACCCCGTCAACCACTCGTCCCCCTCTCTGATCCGGACCAGATGATACGCATTGCGTAGGGTCCAGCTTAGTGAACACAGTAGCACCCTGTAAGGAGTCGAAAGCAGAGCTCATCAAGGGCAGGGGATACTTGTTATTGACCGTGATATCATTCAACCCCCGATAATCAATACACGGTCGAAGAGAGCCATCCTTCTTACCCACAAAGAAGAATCCTGCCCCCAGGGGTGATGACGAGGGACGAATGAGACCAGCAGCTAGGGACTCCTTGATGTAGGTCTCCAAAGCCTCACGTTCAGGTCGGGAGATGCTGTATAACCGTCCCTTGGGATAGACAGCTCCAGGGAACAGGTTTATGGCACAATCATAAGGTCGGTGGGGAGGGAGTGACAGAGCCCTCTGCTTACTGAACACTTCCCCCAAATCGTGATATGTCTCGGGAACCAGGGACAAATCTGGGGGTTTAGCCCCAATCACCTGACTGGGAACAGAATGGGCACAGGCAGTCTTGAGGCAGTTAGCATGACAATCAATGCTCCAACTAGTTACCTTGCCAGTCACCCAATCGAACGTGGGATTGTGTTCTTTCAGCCAGGGGTATCCAAGGACCAGAGGAACATGGGAAGAAGGCAGAATGAAGAATGAGATAACCTCAGAATGATTCCCTGACAACAGCATCTTAACCGGTTCAGTCCTCATCGTGATACGTGCCAGACTGCCGTTCAGAGTGGTAGCTTTAATGGCTTCCGGTAATCGCTCCTTGGAAAGCCCCAGCTGTTCCACCACGTCGTCATCAATAAAGCTTCCATCGGCACCTGAATCGACGAAAGCGTTAATCGCTAAACTCTGATTCCTGTTCATGAGGGTAGCCGGGAAACGGGGTCTGACAGGGGTATTGAGAGGTTGAAACTGGCTCGCTAAAAGTCCTCCCAACTTTAGCGAGCCGAGCAGTTTGACGGCCGCTGGGAACAAGTGGAGATGTAATGTCCCGAACTACCACAGTAGAGGCAGCGGTTGGTCTTACGTCTATGTTGGCGCTCCTCCTTGGTTAACCCGTGCCGCCCCCACTTGCATGGGTTCAGAATCTGGAGGCAGGACCTCTCCACTAATCCTGTGTGGTGGACAATGATCGACGCATTCTGGTCCACCTCCTGACCCGACTGGAAACTGAGAAGCTGATTGATTGGACGGGCCCCATTGCTTCTCCCTCCTTCTCTCTCGAACTCTGTTATCCACCCGAATAGACAAGGCTACCAAGCTGTCCAGGTCACTAGGCTCGGATAGGAGATCAACTCATCCTTGAGTTGCTCCGACAGCCCCTGGTAAAAGGCCGCTTGCAGTGACTCCTCATTCCACCCACTCTCCACAGCCAATGTCCTGAATTCGATAACGAAGTCGGCAACGCTGCAAGTTCCTTGGCGAAGAGAAAACAGGCGCTTAGCTGCGTCCTTACCTCGGACTGGATGGTCAAACAGCTTCCTCATCTCTGCCGTGAACTCCTGGTATGAAGCCATGCAGGTGTCCTGTCACTCCCATACGGCTGAAGCCCACTCCAGAGCTCTACCACGCAGCAATTCAATGACAAAGGCTATCCTAGCCTTGTCTGTGGCATAAGAGTGGGGCTGTGGATCGAACACTAATCCACACTGCATAAGAAAAGAACGGCATCTTCCCAATTCCCCCTCATATTTATCAGGCGTCGGAACCTTGGGCTCATGGAAGGGCACAGCTCCAGAAGCGGCAGGCGAGATGGGTGAAAGCGGTGGTGGATTCTCCACCGGCAAACTGAGCTGAGCCTGGATCTTCGTCAGACTGGTAGAAAAGTTCCGAACTGACAACGCTATCTCCTGTAGCGCCGTGCTATGTTGTCCCAACATCTTCTCCTGATGGGTAATGGCATGGCGAACAGAGTCCAGGTCCGCTGGGTTCATTTCTGGCCGGATCGTTCTGTCACGGTTTTCTAAGCCAGAACCCAGAAGCAGACCAGGACAAGGTGAGTTGAACGAAGGTGAGTATTTATTAACAGATTCAAAAAGCGATGCAGAATAATCCAGGGGACAGAGCGGGCGGCGGGGATGAGTTGGTGGAGGTGCAGTGGCAGATCCAATAGTGGCTCGGCAGCCGCCGACAACCAGGCAGGGGTTGGGTGAAGGTTCCGGGAGAATGACTGTAGATAGAAACAAACGGAGGTAAGTACACGGCAAGCCAACAAGGTGCAAAACAACAAAACTAACGCTAGTAACTCAGAGGCTGATACGCTGACAAACATACTGTTCATGGCTAACGATCCGGCAGGGAATGGATGTCAGGTCAGAGCTTATGAAGGGTGATGATCAGGACCAGGTGTGCAGATAGCTGATGAGATGCAGGTGCGGGTAATCGGGAGATCTCCCGCCTAGCAACGTCGCCCGGCAACCAGGCAGGGAGCGTTCAAGAACCTTCAGGAAACAGGAGATTCAGAGCAGAAAAACGGCAACACAGGCAGGAACCAACTCAGGACGCAGGGTTCATGACATATACCATACCTGTATGTAGCTACTAAATATACAAAAGCTGTATGTAGCTACTAAATATACCATAGCTGTGTGCTGCTACTAAATATAACATAGCTGTGTAGCTACGAAATATACCATAGCTGTGTAGCTACGAAATATACCATAGCTGTGTAGCTAATAAATATACCATAGCTGTGTCTAGCTACTAAATATACCATAGCTGTGTAGCTACTAAATATACCATAGCTGTGTAGCTACGAAATATACCATAGCTGTGTAGCTAATAAATATACCATAGCTGTGTCTAGCTACTAAATATACCATAGCTGTGCGTGGCTACTAAATATACCATACCTGTGTAGTTACTAAATATACCATAGCTGTATGTAGCTATTAAATATACCATAGCTGTGTTGCTACTAAATATACCATAGCTGTGTAGTGACTAAATATACCATAGATGTGTAGCTAATAAATATACCATAGCCGTGTAGCTACTAAATAAACCATAGCAGTATGTAGCTACTTAATATACCATAGCTGTGTCTAGCTACTAAATATACAATAGCTGTGTAGCTACTAAATATAAAAATAGCTGTGTGTAGCTACTAAATATACCATAGCTGTGTAGCTACTAAATAAACCATAGCAGTATGTAGCTACTTAATATACCATAGCTGTGTCTAGCTACTAAATATACCATAGCTGTGTAGCTACTAAATATACCATAGCTGTGTGTAGCTACTAAATATACCATAGCTGTGTAGCTACTAAATATACCATAGCTGTATTTAGCTACCAAATATACCATAGCTGTATGTAGCTACTAAATATACCATAGCTGTGTAGCTACTAAATATACCATAGCGGTGTAGTTACTAAATATACCATAGCTTTATTTAGCTATTAAATATACCTTAGCTGTATGTAGCTACTATATATATAATAGATGTGTAATGACTAAATATACCATCGCTGTTTAGCTACTAAATATACCATAGCTGTGTAGCTACCAAAAATACCATAGCTGTGTAACTACTAAGTATACCATAGCTGTGTAGCTACAAAATATACCATAGCTGTGTAGCTACTAAATAAACCATAGCAGTACGTAGCTACTTAATATACGATAGCTGTGTAACTACTAAGTATATCATAGCTGTGTAGCTATTAAATATGTCATAGATGTGTGTTGCTACTAAATATTCCATATATGTGTAGCTACTAAATATACCATAGCTGTGTAGCTACTAAATATACCATAGCTTTGTAGCTACTAAATATACCATGGCTGTTTAGCTACTAAATATACCATGGCTGTTTAGCTACTAAATATAGTATAGCTGTGTAGCAACTAAATATACTATAGCTGTAGGTAGCTGCTAAATATACCATAGCAATGTGTTGCAACTAAATATACCATATCTGTATGTAGCTACTAAATATACCATAGCTGTATGTAGCTACTAAATATACCATAGCTGTGTAGCTACTAAATATACCATAGCTGTGTAGCTGGTAAATATACCATAGCTGTGTAGCTGCTAAATATACCATAGCTGTATGTAGCTACTAAATATACCATAGCTGTGTAGCTACTAAATATATATACCATAGCTGTGTGTAGCTACTAATTATACCATAGCTGTGTGTTGCTACTAAATATACCATAGCTGTGTAGCTACTAAATATACCATAGCTGTGTAGCTACTAAATATACCATAGCTGTATGTAGCTACTAAATATTACATAGCTGTGTATCTACTAAATATACCATAGCTGTGTTTAGCTACTAATTATGTCATAGCTGTGTGTTGCTACTAAATATACCATAGTTGTGTAGCTACTAAATATACCATAGCTGTATGTAGCTACTAAATATACCATAGCTGTGTAGCTACTAAATATACCATAGCTGTATGCAGCTACTAAATATACCATGGCTGTATGTGGCTACTAATATACCATAGCTGTATAGCTACTATATATACCTTAGCTGTGTGTAGCTACTAAATATACCATAGCTGTGTGTTGCTACTAAATATATCATAGTTGTGTAGCTACTAAATATACCGTAGCTGTGTGTAGCTACTAAATATATCATAGCTGTGTAGCTACCAAATAGCTGTCAAAGGACACCAGAAACAAAATTGTAGACCTGCACCAGGCTGGGAAGACTGAATCTGCAATAGGTAAGCAGCTTGGTTTGAAGAAATCAACTGTGGGAGCAATTATTAGGAAATGGAAGACATACAAGACCACTGATAATCTCCCTCGATCTGGGGCTCCACGCAAGATCTCACCCCGTGGGGTCAAAATGATCACAAGAACGGTGAGCAAAAATCCCAGAACCACACGGGGGGACCTAGTGAATAACCTGCAGAGAGCTGGGACCAAAGTAACAAAGCCTACCATCAGTAACACACTACGCCGCCAGGGACTCAAATCCTGCAGTGCCAGACGTTTCCCCCTGCTTAAGCCAGTACATGTCCAGGCCCGTCTGAAGTTTGCTAGAGTGCATTTGGATGATCCAGAAGAGGATTGGGAGAATGTCATATGGTCAGATGAAACCTAAATATAACGTTTTGGTAAAAACTCAATTCGTCGTGTTTGGAGGACAAATAATTCTGAGTTGCATCCAAAGAACACCATACCTACTGTGAAGCATGGGGGTGGAAACATCATGCTTTGGGGCTGTTTTTCTGCAAAGGGACCAGGACGACTGATCCGTGTAAAGGAAAGAATGAATGGGGCCATGTATCGTGAGATTTTGAGTGAAAACCTCCTTCCATCAGCAAGGCCATTGAAGATGAAACGTGGCTGGGTCTTTCAGCATGACAATGATCCCAAACACACCGCCCGGGCAACGAAGGAGTGGCTTCGTAAGAAGCATTTCAAGGTCCTGGAGTGGCCTAGCCAGTCTCCAGATCTCAACCCCATAGAAAATATTTGGAGGGAGTTGAAAGTCCGTGTTGCCCAGCGACAGCCCCAAAACATCACTGCTCTAGAGGAGATCTGCATGGAGGAATGGGTCAAAATCAAATCAAATCAAATCAAATCAAATTGTATTGGTCACATGCGCTGAATACAACAGGTGCAGACATTACAGTGAAATGCTTACTTACAGCCCTTAACCAACAGTGCATTTATTTTAAACAAAAAAGTAAGAATAAAACAACAACAAAAAAAGTGTTGAGCAGAAGTAAAATAAAGTGACAGTAGGGAGGCTATATATACAGGGGGGTACCGTTGCAGAGTCAATGTGCGGGGGCACCGGCTAGTTGAGGTAGTTGAAGTAATATGTACATGTGGGTAGAGTTAAAGTGACTATGCATAAATACTTAACAGAGTAGCAGCAGCGTAAAAAGGATGGGGTGGGGGGGCAGTGCAAATAGTCCGGGTAGCCATGATTAGCTGTTCAGGAGTCTTATGGCTTGGGGGTAGAAGCTGTTGAGAAGTCTTTTGGACCTAGACTTGGCACTCCGGTACCGCTTGCCGTGCGGTAGCAGAGAGAACAGTCTATGACTAGGGTGGCTGGAGTCTTTGACAATTTTGAGGGCCTTCCTCTGACACCGCCTGGTATAGAGGTCCTGGATGGCAGGAAGCTTTGCCCCAGTGATGTACTGGGCCGTACGCACTACCCTCTGTAGTGCCTTGCGGTCGGAGGCCAAGCAGTTGCCATACCAGGCGGTGATGCAACCAGTCAGGATGCTCTCGATGGTGCAGCTGTAGAATTTTTTGAGGATCTGAGGACCCATGCCAAATCTTTTTAGTCTCCTGAGGGGGGAATAGGCTTTGTCGTGCCCTCTTCACGACTGTCTTGGTGTGTTTGGACCATGATAATTCGTTGGTGATGTGGACACCAAGGAACTTGAAGCTCTCAACCTGTTCCACTACAGCCCCGTCGATGAGAATGGGGCGTGCTCAGTCCTCTTTTTTTTTCCTGTAGTCCACAATCATCTCCTTTGTCTTGGTCAAGTTGAGGGAGAGGTTGTTGTCCTGGCACCACATGGCCAGATCTCTGACCTCCTCCCTATAGGCTGTCTCATCGTTGTCGGTGATCAGGCCTACCACTGTTGTGTCGTCGGCAAACTTAATGATGGTGTTGGAGTCGTGCCTGGCCATGCAGTCATGGGTGAACAGAGAGTACAGGAGGGGACTGAGCACGCACCCCTGAGGGGGCCCCCGTGTTGAGGATCAGTGTGGCAGATGTGTTGTTACCTACCCTTACCACCTGGGGGCGGCCCGTCAGGAAGTCCAGGATCCAGTTGCAGAGGGAGGTGTTTAGTCCCAGGATCCTTAGCTTAGTGATGAGCTTAGAGGGCACTATGGTGTTGAATGCTGAGCTGTAGTCAATGAATAGCATTCTCACGTAGGTGTTCCTCTTGTCCAGGTGGGAAAGGGCAGTGTGGAGTGCAATAGAGATTGCATCATCTGTGGATCTGTTGGGGCGGTATGCAAATTGGAGTGGGTCTAGAGTTTCTGGGATAATGCTGTTGATGTGAGCCATGACCAGCCTTTCAAAGCACTTCATGGCTACAGACGTCAGTGCTACGGGTCGGTAGTCATTTAGGCAGGTTATCTTAGAGTCCTTGGGCACGGGGACTATGGTGGTCTGCTTGAAACATGTTGGTATTACAGACTCAGTCAGGGACATGTTGAAAATGTCAGTGAAGACACTTGCCAGTTGGTCAGCACATGCTCGGAGTACACGTCCTGGTAATCCGTCTGGCCCTGCGGCCTTGTGAATGTTGACCTGCTTAAAAGTCTTACTCACATCGGCTACGGAGAGCGTGATCACATAGTCATCCGGAACAGCTGGTGCTCTCATGCATGCTTCAGTGTTGCTTGCCTCGAAGCGAGCATAGAAGTGGTTTAGCCTCGTCTGGTAGGCTTGTGTCACTGGGCAGCTCGCGGCTGTGCTTCCCTTTGTAGTCTGTAATAGTTTTCAAGCCCTGCCACATCCGACGAGCGTCAGAGCCAGTGTAGTACGATTCAATCTTAGACCTGTATTGACTCTTTGCCTGTTTGATGGTTCGTCTGAGGTCATAGCGGGATTTCTTATAAGCGTCCGGGTTAGAGTCCCGTTCCTTGAAAGCGGCAGCTCTACCCTTTAGCTCAGTGCGGATGTTTCCTGTAATCCATGGCTTCTGGTTGGGGTATGTACGTACGGTCACTGTGGGGACGACATCATCGATGCACTTATTGATGAAGCCAGTGACTGATGTGGTGTACTCCTCAATGCTGTCTGAAGAATCCCGGAACATGTTCCAGTCTGTGCTAGCAAAACAGTCCTGTAGCTTAGCATCTGCGTCATCTGACCACTTTTTTATTAACCGAGTCACTGGTGCTTCCTGCTTTAGTTTTTGCTTATAAGCAGGAATCAGGAGGATAGAGTTATGGTCAGATTTGCCAAATGGAGGGCGAGGGAGAGCATTGTATGCGCCTCTGTGTGTGGAGTAAAGGTGGTCTAGAGTTTTTTTTCCCTCTGGTTGCACATTTAACATGCTGGTAGAAATTAGGTAGAACGGATTTAAGTTTCCCTGCATTAAAGTCCCGGCCACTAGGAGCGCTGCATCTGGATGAGCGTTTTCCTGTTGATTAATGGCCTTGTACAACTCATTCAGTGCAATCTTAATGCCAGCATTGGTTTGTGGTGGTAAATAGATAGCTATGAAAAATATAGATGAAAACTCTCTTGGTAAATAGTGTGGTCTACAGCTTATCATAAGATACTCTACCTCAGGCGAGCAAAACCTCGAGACTTCCTTAGTATTTGGTTTTGTGCACCAGCTGTTGTTTACAAATATACACAGACCGCCGCCCCTTGTCTTACCGGAGTCAGCCGTTCTGTCCTGCCGATGTAGCGTATAGTCTGCTAGCTGAATGTTATCATTGTCGTCGTTCAGCCACGACTCGGTGAAGCATAATATATTACAGTTTTTAATGTCCCGTTGGTAGGATAACCGTAATCTTAAATCGTCCACTTTATTTTCAAAAGATTGAACGTTGGCTAATAGGATTGATGGAAGAGGCAGTTTACTCGCTCGCCGTCGGATCCTTACAAGGCACCCCGATCTGTGTCCACGATACCTCCGTCTCTTCTTCACGCGAATGACGGGGATTTGGGCCTTGTCGGGTGTCTGTATGATATCCTTCGCGGCCGCCTCGTTGAAGAAAAAATCTTCGTACAATACGAGGTGAGTAATCGCTGTCCTGATATCCAGAAGCTCTTTTTGGTTATAAGAGACGATGGCAGAAACATTATGTACAAAATAAATTACAAATAACGCGGAAAAACACACATAATAGTACAATTGGTTAGAGGGCTGTAAAACGGCAGCCATCTTCTCCGGCGCTGTCTGTCTGTCAACAGTGTCTGTCAACAGTGTGTGAAAACCTTGTGAAGACTTACAGAAAACGTTTGACCTGTGTCATTGCCAACAAAGGGTATATAACAAAGTATTGAGAAACGTTTGTTATTGACCAAATACTTATTTTCCACTATAATTTGCAAATAAATTCATTAAAAATCCTACAATGTGATTTTCAGGATTTTTTTTCTCAATTTGTCTGTCATAGTTGACGTGTACCTATGATGAAAATTACAGGCCTCTCTCATCTTTTTAAGTGGGAGAACTTGCACAATTGGTGGCTGACTAAATACTTTTTCCCCCACTGTAGCTACTAAATATGCCATAGTTGTGTAGCTACTAAATATACCATAGCTGTGTGTTGCTACTAAAAATACCATAGTTGTGTAGCTACTAAATATACCATAGCTGTATGTAGCTACTAAATATACCTTAGCTGTATGTGGCTACTAAATATATCATAGCTGTATAGCTACTATATATACCTTAGCTGTGTGTAGCTACTGTCACGCCCTGGCTCTGGGACTCTGTTATGTTGAGCCAGGGTGTGTAGTTTCTATGTGTTTGTGTTCTAGGTTCTTTATCTAGCTCATGTGTTTCTGTGTTGGCCGGGGTGGTTCTCAATCAGAGGCAACGAGTGTCAGCTGTTGCTTGTTGTCTCTGATTGGGAACCATACTTAGGCAGCCTGTTTTCCACAGTGTTTTGTGGGATCTTGTTCCGTGTTGGTTTTGTGTTGTAACCAAGGACTTCACGTATCGTTTTGTTGTTTTGTTCGTGTGAGTACGTTCAATAAAATATGTTTGCATATCACGCTGCGCCTTGGTCCACTGTGTTTGACGATCGTGACAGAAGATCCCACCATAACTGGACCAAGCAGCGTGTCCAGGAGCCAACGCCAGAGAGGACTCTAATGGATATCAACCTCGACTGGGTCAAGTCGCGTGAGGAGGAGAGAGGTTGGACTTGGGAGCAGAGGCTGGAGAGTCTGGCGAGAGCCATGGAGGCCATAGCCACGGGGGAGAGACGAACCCAAGAAATGTTTAGGGGGGGCTCACACCGTGGACGACGGGTCTTCTGGAGGCAGATAAGGGGCGAGTTAGTGGACGAGGAGAGAAGGCCACCGGGTTACGGGAGCCATTGGCGAGTAGAGGGAAGGAAAATGTAGAGGCACGGCGAGAGGTACTGAGGTGTGTTGCCGGTCCGGCCCGTTCCTGATCCCCGGGTAAGGCCAGTGGTGTGTGTTCCCAGTGCGGTCCGGCCTGTTCCTGTCCCTCGCACCAAGCCTGTGATGCGCGTCGCCAGCCCGGTCCGGCCTGTTCCTGCCTCTCGCACCAAGCCTATGGTGCACGTCGCCAGCCCGGCCCGGCCTGTTCCTGCTCCCCGCACCAAGCCTATGGTGCGCGTCGCCAGCCCGGCCCGGCCTGTTCCTGCTCCCCGCACCATTGGCTTGGTGCGCGTCGCCAGCCCGGCCCGGCCTGTTCCTGCTCCCCGCACCAAGCCAATGGTGCGCGTCGCCAGCCCGGCCCGGCCTGTTCCTGCTCCCCGCACCAAGCCAATGGTGCGCGTCGCCAGCCCGGCCCGGACTGTTCCTGCTCCCCGCACCAAGCCCGTAGTGCGCTTCGTCAGCCCGGTTCGGCCCGTCCCTGCTCCCCGCACCAAGCCTGTGGTGTGCGTCGTCCGCCCGTTCCGGCCCGTTCCTGCTCCCCGCACCAAGCCTGTGGTGCGTGTCGTCAGTCCGGCACAGCCCGTGCCTGGGTCACCGGTGCCTGGTCAGGTACCGGTCAGCTGCTCCACATCGGAGCCTAAGCAATCCGCTCCACCGATGTCCAGTCCAGCTCCAGCCAGCGGGGCCAGACCGGATCAGGGGCGCTACGGGGGAATTGTTGGAGGGTGGTGGTCAAGCCCGGAGCCGGAACCGCCTCCGAGGAGGAATGCCCACCCGGCCCTCCCCTGTTCGGTTTATGTTTGGCGCGGTCGCAGTCCGCGCCTTTGGGGGGGGTACTGTCACGCCCTGGCTCTGGGACTCTGTTATGTTGAGCCAGGGTGTGTAGTTTCTATGTGTTTGTGTTCTAGGTTCTTTATCTAGCTCATGTGTTTCTGTGTTGGCCGGGGTGGTTCTCAATCAGAGGCAACGAGTGTCAGCTGTTGCTTGTTGTCTCTGATTGGGAACCGTACTTAGGCAGCCTGTTTTCCACAGTGTTTTGTGGGATCTTGTTCCGTGTTGGTTTTGTGTTGTAACCAAGGACTTCACGTATCGTTTTGTTCGTGTGAGTACGTTCAATAAAAGATGTTCGCATATCACGCTGCGCCTTGATCCACTGTGTTTGACGATCGTGACAGCTACTAAATATACCCTAGCTGTGTAGCTACTAAATATACCATAGCTGTATGTAGCTACTAAATATACCATAGCTGTGTCTAACTACTAAATATACCATAGCTTTGTAGCTACTAAATATACCATAGCTGTATGTAGCTACTAAATATACCATAGCTGTGTAGCTACTAAATATAGCATAGCTGTATGTAGCTACTAAATATAGCATAGCTGTATGTAGCTACTAAATATACCATAGCTGTATGTAGCTACTAAATATACCAGCTGTGTGTAGTAAAGCCTCATAACTCCAGAGAATCTGAGAAGCCCAAGGGCAGCAGTCAGTGAAGTCCGATTACCGTATATAAAGACTAAATGTCATTCCCATTTCCTCCAATGTTGTGCACTCCCCGTTCCTAAACACACTACGGCCATGTATAGAGTCATGATCTGACGCATAGCACCAGCACCACCATATGGCCCACACGTACCATGAAACGTACCCGACCTAGGCTGCATGTGGATGGTGAGGAGGGCTGTGTTAGGCCCTGCCTAGGGGAATGAGTGATCAGCCTGCCCACCTCTGGTTCTACCTGATTTAATTCATCAAGACCTTGTTTGGGCAAATTGCGAGTCCCTCTGGTTACAAGGGGGCTGGTTTTTAAGCTGAGCTAGAAAACATGTGCAGTTTGGGCTCTGAAAGGATACAGTTGAATGCTACTGAATGGCAGTGGAAATGTAACTGTATCACAACTTAACTGTTTTTTTGTTTGTTTTCTTTTATGTGACCAAACCACACGTATATCTATGATACCTATAAACTATACATATACTTGTGATACCTATAAACCATACCTTTACCTATGATACCTATAAACTATACATATACTTGTGATACCTATAAACCATACCTTTCCCTATGATACCTATAAACTATACTTATAACTATGATACCTATAAACCATACCTATACCTACACTGAAAAAACGGGACAAGGTTTACGAGGTCAGATTTACGAAAACATATTGTGTGTGATTTACTCAAACATTTTGTTTCTCCTCTCAACGTGATTTAATTGCTTGCAATCAATGCAACACGAAGCAAAATCAGATCTACTAGTTTGAATCATGTAGGGGGAGTGTGAACCAATAAAGCTAATTCATGACGAGTAATGAGGAAAAATTCAAACCGCGAGAGAGAAGAATCTTCCAGAAAGAACGCTGGCGCGTTAGCGGAGAAGACAGTACCTAGAATCTTGGTCAAGGTAAGCATGGGGATTGATTTTATTCAACGTTTGTCTGTGTGGTTGTAGACAGAATTGTAAGCAGTAAAGTTATTAGTGACTGCTCCATATCCTCATTTTGTGCTCTTGAGTCTGAAACATATTGGCATGGCAGCTAAAGGTAAAATACGATGTTGCTAGCTAGTTTCTATGAACAGTAAAACAGGACTAGGTCAATGATTAACATTTTGCAAGGAGGTCAAGTTAGTTGGCGAAACACCATGATATTTACCTATTGGTCAAGAACTTAGAATTTACCAAGCTAAGAACTGATTAAGGTTTGCTGAGGAGTGCACACCGCTTGAGCTAGCCAACATGCTAGTTAATTTGCTAGCTAACTAATGCTTTGGTGCTTGTGTACGTCATCGTCTGCAATCACTTTGCAGCAGCATTTAGTGCAGCATTTTTTTTCTTGTGAGGTAAAAGTTAAAAAAATTAAACGTTTATGTATTTGCATCAAAACATATATATATATATATTGTTTTTATTGTTTTTCATGACATATTTAAGATCTAATGATTATACACCTAATCCTATGAGATTGGTGCTTTTATGCAGTTTAACAGTTTGCCCATGGCTGCCTCCATGTTGTAAAACGTGGTGCAAAGGTGACATACAGACTTATTGAAATGGGAAGTGGAGTTCATTTTAGCACTTGAACAGTGTTACTTTATATTATGGGTGTCCATTTATCAATACATTTAAATAAAAATCATTCAACGTTGTGCATATGAGTGGATGCATGCATAAATCGATAGATAATTGAATCAAACATTTCATAATGAAAAAAATAATTTCATGAACAAAATGTATATTTACAGGTCCATGATGTTTGCCTACTACATTTGTGCTGCTTTGTCATCCCATTCAAGGCTATATGGAATGCCTTAATTGTGCACCAAAGTAAAGTCCACTAAACAGAGGTTGCTAAAAATCTCACAAACATGGCAATATTCAGTTGTCATCTATGTGCTTGTAATGATTTAGCGTCAGAAAATGATTATTTTGTACACATCAACAGCCATCTCAAGAATAATGGAACTATCACTTGTATGTTTGTAGGCTTTAATTTTCAGACAAACATTGATGGTACCTTTAAATCTCACAAAAATTGCAAACATTGCTCTCACACATGGTTGGATTTTAAACCTGGAGCAGTCATAACTACTAGAGTATCTTCACCATCAGCAGGTGAATCACTTGCAAATAGTCAGGAAGAATAGTTTGTTGATGATACCAATGCTTCTTCTGATTTGTATTGTACAGCTAAAGGCTTGGCAACTATTATTGAGGAAAGATCTTCAGCTTCTCTACTGAAATTAGAGCATTTGTCCATGTGCCAAGCTCAGCTATTGATACGTTTTTTAAGGGAGCTCCATCATTTGATTTGATCCGCACCTGTCCCTTTATCTAGTGACTTTTTTAGTAGCATCTTTCGTCAACATAACCTCCAAGTGGATGAATCGACCATTAAAGAAATTGCTCTTGCAGTTTGTTCTGGTAATCCTGTGCAAAAGTCTATTGAAAAAGGTGGTCGTCTTAGCACTGCTTATCAGCGTAAGCAGTATTACAAGGAGAATTTCAGTGTTATAGAGCCAATTGAATACATACTCAACGCTAGAAAGAGACACACTTTCCAGTATGTCCCAATACTAAAGTCATTACAGAAGCTTTTATGTAGAAGAGACATTGTTGATGAATTAGTTGAGAGTCATTGGGGACAGCAGGACATTAATATTGGACCATCATATCAATACAAGTCCTGCAAAGATGGTTCACATTTTAAGGAGAACTGTTTTCTCTCTGGAGAAGAGCTAAGGATACTCTTAGGTCTTTATGTGGATGACTTGGAAACATGTAATCCCCTTGGCACTTCACGGAAGAAACACAAGCTATGTGCTGTTTATTGATTGTTGGCTAACTTGCCCCATTGGTCTCATTCCTCTTTGTCATCCATTTATTTAGCGGTTCTGTGCAAGAGCAATGATGTTAAAACCTATGGTTATGGTAAGGTTTTAGAACCTCTTCTACAAGATCTACGAACTCTGGAGGAACTTGGTGTTTATGCCCCTCTACTAGGTGTATCTGTCAAAGGTACAGTACAGAGTGTAGTGGCTGACAATCTGGGAGCTCATAGCATAGCTGGTTTCATTGAGAGTTTCTCAGGCGAGTACTATTGCAGGTTTTGCACAGGAAAGAGTTGTGATATTCAGTTACATGAAGTTGCATCTGGTGCTTTCAGCTTGAGAACAAAATAACTTCATGAGACTCATGTAAAACAAGCTCAAGACACTTGTACAAACATTTTGGTGGTGATGAAAGACTGTGTTTTCACAAGCAACTTATCTCATTTTCACGTAATCTCTGGCTATCCTCCAGATCTTGCTCACAATATTTTTGAGGGTATTGTCCCAAACGAGCTGTCTCACTGCTTAGCATTACTTGTATCAAGACAACTTTTTACATTGGATGACCTGAATAAAGCTATTCTGAATTTCCCCTACAAGTGGTCAGACAAGACAAACAGACCTCATGTGTTAACACACAGTTTGTCCAGTAGAAAAACAGTGGGTGGAAACGCTCATGAAAACTGGTGCTTGCTAAGGTTGTTACCATTTTTGATCGGCCCCCTTGTACCTGAAGATGAACCAGCATGGCTTGTCCTTATGGACCTGAAAGACATCATTGAGCTTGTTGTTGCCCCTGTGCATAGTGATGACTCTATTTCTTATCTAGAAAGCAAAATAATTGACCACAGGCATAGATACAAAGAGTTGTTCCCTGGCGTTAGGCTTCTACCGAAGCATAATTATCTGGAACACTACCCCCAGATGATTAGGTTTTTTGGTCCTCTTGTAAGGCTATGGACAATGCGGTTTGAGGCCAAACATAGCTTTTTTAATCAAGTTATCAGACACACAAGGTGCTTCAAAAATGTGCCTCTTTCATTAGCCTCCAAGCATCAGATGATGATTGCTTACCAGTTGAGCTCTCCATATCTTAGCAAGTCTGAACCTGAGGTCTCAACTGTCTCCACTCTCCCAATGGATCTACTCAAAAATGAAATAGCTGAAGTCATTAGACAGAAGTACCCTGACACACCTGAGGTTCATCTTTCCCAGTGTGTGACAAGTAAGGGCATAACCTACAGGAAGGGAATGATAGTTGCCCATAAATTAGCAGGTGGATTACCAGATTTTGGTGAAATTGTTCAAATTTGCATTTTGCATGAGAATGTGTTTTTCATTGTCAAGGAACTGTGTGGTTGGTACAGAGAACATTATAGAGCCTTTGAACTTAGTCCTGCTCCCACAAGTGATGTCACTCTAGTGGCACTAAGTGAACTGGCAGACAGTTATCCACTGGTTGACTACATCATTGGCTCAGTCCGCATGGTGACTTTGAAATGGCATATCCAATAAGAGGTTAAGTATGTTTAGCACATACTGGTTGATTATCAATTAATATGCATGCCTGCCTAATCAGTAGAAATTAGATATGAAAACTATATTTCTTACAACTTTCAAATATAATTAACATTTTATGAGCCATGAAGAATAATCCTTGACTGTCGTTCTTGTCTGTCTTCTTTGCAGACTAAGAAGCAAGATGATGTCAACTCCTGCAATCATGAAAATCATCCTGATTGATGGCAGCTGCCAGAGACTGACCTTCCCTTGTGGACTACCTGAATCTGTGACAGACCTTTTGAACGATGTACAGAAGCAGTGTGTACTTCATGGCAACTTCAGACTTCAGCAGGCCAATTCAGCTTACCTTGAAAGTGCCTAAGTTGAAGTCAGACGTACTCAACGTCTTGTTGCAAGAAATTGTCCAGTATAAAGTTTATGCCACTGATGGAGAGATGGAACAGGTTGCACAGAGTCTAATCAAGAAGCATCCATGTTTAACTGAGAAGTGTTCCTTCACTGGATGTGGCGGAAGGAAAACCAGTTTGAAATACAAACTGGCAAACTACCGCACTCGCCTGAGAAGACTGGGATGTCCAGAGGTGACGATAAACTCCTTGAAGCACAAACCTGCAGGGAAGTCAAGTGCAGCCTATGTTACAAAGGCAAAGAGAGCAGAGGTGAACTTTTACCCACATATCCCTCAGGAGAAACAGAAGAGAGCCTCGAGGACATGTGGAAAGCTCTACTCTCCGATGTGAAGAAAAGGAACAACAGAGACAATGAAGTTCAAAATGGAGAAGACGTTTGCATACAGGAGACATGAAGATGTCCGTGACGCACCCATGGTAGAGGACTTCATGGCAAGATGGCCTGCACTCTTTGAAGTCATTGAGGTAAGTTAGCCATGCTTGTCTTATTGTTGATCATTTGGGTATGTTATCTGGGATTTGTTGGTAAAGGTAGAAGATTATTTTCCCTCAGCTTGCCACATAAGTGAGCCTTATTCAGAGTTCTCACCATTTGTGCTGACTGCCTAGTTATTTCTCTCCCTATAGAGAACCCTCCAGTTTGCTGCTTGT